>NW_015150485.1:1587040-1589783 GCF_000732505.1 Cyprinodon variegatus | reverse complement strand
ACCAACATAGGCCAATCAGCTAACCAGTATTTTCGCCCCTTCCCAAAATTACTTCAACGGAAGGGTTCCAGATGGATATGCGGAGCAAATCCATCTGGCGGAGTCAGGTTAACGCTGTTCAGCAGATGCGACATCAAGCGCATCCATGTTAAATGGGTCCAACCTAGTAATCAGACCAGAGCACCTTGATCTAATCCAACCCCAGTTTTTACCCTATATGGCTTTTGAAAACCCCTACATTGAACTTTTCCAACTATTTTCATTTGTGGCTTTCAATTATGTGCTTTTTAATAAAGGCCAGATTCATTGAGTTCGTTAGCAAGTTCCCCCAGTTGAGCTTTAGAAAATTACAGCTCCTCCAGTGTTACCACCGGCCACTTGCCTCATTCTCCTCTTAACACTATGAATGGGTTCTAATTCTCTGAGACCAAGCTTTGTTGAGCCAGTGGGACTAGTTGGTTTACCATTTCTTGGTTGGTTTGCAGTTATGCCATACTCTCTTCATTGTTAGATGATGAAAGGAACGGTGCTCTGTGAGATGTTTAATAGATGCTTATTAGCTGACCTTCCTATGAACCTCTTTAAACCTGACCCACCTGTGTTTCCAAACTTCATTATACTGCTCATTCTAATATTGTATAACAAGTAGTCCTTTTATACAGAGATCAAATTAAGCACTGTGTGTTTTATTTAGGGGTATCAGAGTAAAGAAGGCTAAAATCTATTGTAGTGTAATTTGTTTAAATATTTAGCACTTAAGCTTGCTTTCTTACATCTAAAGTCCATAGAACAGTATATCACAAATCTAGCTCTTGTTTGGAAATGGTGACCAACGCTTTGCACTATCCACAACCCAGTCTTTGCACAAGTGTCATTTTTCCTGCAAGTCGTCATTAATCACTGTTTCATCAGTTTTACTGTAGCCGAACAATATAAACAGGTTGTTTCCTGTGTAGTAAGAAATGCCACACGCTTCTGTTTGTACGTAGAAGGCTGTTTCTTTATCATCTTACTATCTGCTCTCATCTGCATTATCCATTTATCACATTCTAAACACCCAAGCCTGCAAGAGCAAGAGCTTGAATTGGCAGTTTTCCTCCATGTAATCACATCCTAGAACAGAACAAAAGAGCAAGGAAGGCAAGAGGAAGGGAGCCATTGTTTAGAAACGGGAGATGCTTGAATGAAGTAGAGAGCCGATAAGTAGGGGAGCTCTTGTCTTCGCCTGCCAGGAAGATTGGGGCCTAATTTGCTTATTTGTAGCTGTCACTGGTGCTTTTATGTGCCCAGTGATGTTGAGCAATTGACAGGCAGCGGCTCAAGGCGACAAAAAAAAAAAAGACTTTTTCAGCTATTTAACCCTGAGTCAGCTTTATTCTGTGGTGACACTTTTTGGACCTGCCGCCCTCCCCCCAACGTTTATCTGCCCTGCTGTTGCTCAATAATTCTAACTCTTATCTAATCTTTCAAAGCTTGTTTATTTTTTACTGCTTGCAAAATTGAGCAAACCTCCGACAGAGATTTTGGGTTCTAGAGACTGTTGTTAAGTTCTGCAGGTTATGATGAAAAGCAGAGAGAGAAAAAATGGTGTAGAATCCCTTGGATTAAGATGGAGTCCTTTGTATCCAGCTATAATCCCACACTGTTCAGCCATTTCCAACAAGAACAAACGCAAAGACACACAAGTATAGGCAGGCTCATTTTGCAAGGGGAAAGCTTTTTTTTTTTTTTTTCAGTGAGCTTACAAAACTAGACGGTCCACATCATGTTGCAGTGTGGTGCAACAGAGTGTCACTCTAAACAGAGAAGTTCTCCTTTAATCAATGAATAACAGAATGGACAGACATAAAGGATAAATGGGAGAAAGAGAGACATAAGCAGGCGTCATTACCTCCCAGCTTGTCTGTCATTCCCCCTCCAGGTGGAGCCTTGCCGTCAGCTAAGCCCTCCCACTCCCCTGGACACACACACACACACACACACAACCGACCTCCTGCTGAGCCCTACAATGGCGGATTGGCAGCCTTAATACCACAGCTCGCTTTATCTGCCTGAATTAAAACCCAATTTGAAGAACAGCTGTGGGAATTACTGGTTCAGTTATTTATCTTTTTGGGGGGGTTATGTGGGTGGGCGTATTCTAAAGAAAATAAAGAAGTAATCAGATATATGGGAGTTTGTGGTGCTTTAATCTTTAGTTTAAAGACCCAATTTGTTGTGATTTTTACCCTTGTTGCTAGACTCATTAAAATGAATGTTTTTTTTTTTCTGTAAAATACTTATGCAGGAGCTGAGGGATACTGCATACTGCAGATTCCCTTTTTTTTATTTCTTTTACGGACAACCGACATGTCTAAATTTTGCAGAGACAAACATTTAAATTTCTATAGAAGCCCTGCTGTGCCGGGATTTAATTCACTTTGGTATCCAGCTGGTTTAATTCTCCTGAGTGATCTGGAGAAGCTAAACATTATAACACTGACTGCAGCTTTTTGAAGTACCTATGTTCAATGGTTATTAAGAATTCTACCAAAAATTATTGATTTTAGATTATTTTGATTTGTCTTGTGAGCTTCTGTCAATTCCTGTCTTGCCTGGTATGTTTGGTATAGGCATCTTAAGCCGGGCGTACACTGTGAGATTTTTTTTAGTCGTTGCACGCAGCTACTGCTCACACTGTACGACTAAACTGCAGGGTTTAGTCGTACAGTGTGAGCAGTAGCTGCGTGCAACGACTAAAAAA
>NW_015150485.1:1577889-1586290 GCF_000732505.1 Cyprinodon variegatus | reverse complement strand
TATTATCTGATAAAATGTTAAACATAAGAAAATCTATCCTAGTTGGAGATCTCAGAGCTTTCTGAAGTTTTGCTTAAGTATATCAATTTATTTATTGTTAATATTGTGGTTGTTAATATTGTGGTTGTGGTTGTTGTTTTTACACCTAAAAATGTAAAAAGGACTGCAAAGTAATACTTCTTTTCTATTGGTTTATCAACAAGAAGGATATTCATTTTAGAAAAATGAATGTAAAACATGGAGGCAGAAATTATGGATGGAGAAAGAGATGGAGAGCGAACAGCAGCACTGAAATATGAGTCAAACAGGGAAGAAGTTTTTATCAAAATATAAACAAATCCTGTTCCAAAAGTTTCAATATCACTATGTCTTTGCTGGCATTCATGTTTGTCTTAGATCTCTTTGTTGACAGCTGAGTATTAAACAACCTTCTAAGTCAAGGTAAAGAATAGGTTTTGAAGTCAGATGAGCTCTTGCATACAAGACCATAGCTTTATCTCCGTCTCTGACTACAAACCAGCTGCAGGTTTTCTCCTGGGCTCAGCTGCAAGGTCATGTTTTTCCCCTCCTCTCAGGTCTACTACCCCACTCATCGGCCACATGCATTATACAGTAGGTTTGTTCTGCATGCTGACCTCCTGCAGTCCTGAGGGAGGCACTTTTGAAGTTTGAGGGACAGAACCAGAAAGAGCTGCAGAGCCACTGTGTAGACATAGCTAATTCCCACTTGGCCCTCGTGTTAGTTTGAGCACTTTTTCCTCTATGAACTAATCCTGATGAAATAGTTTGAGGTGTTTTTGCTAAATTGTCAGTTTTTCCTGGATAGCGCCCAGATTTGACACCTGCTTTCACACTTTCCCAGATGTGCCAGACTCTGGATGCCAACAGCTGTGGTCAAGAAAAGCTGTAATTATCTTCTAGTTGTGCTCATGAAAACAGATCATTAAGGATTTATAGGAAAATATACATTTATGGAGTTTCAGAACTCATTAAGCTGCGAAACAAAATTGGTGTCAAGTCTGTGATCTTACTTAATAAAACCCTTTTTTTTTCCCCGACCAGATTCTTCAGGACAGGTGACCTCCTCGCCTTTAGGCTCGCCTACTTCCCATCGTGGAATGCACCCTTCTCTGCTGAGTCCCACCTCCATGGGGCCCTCTGGCTCTCTCCATTCTCCAATCAGCACCCTGAGCTCACCAATGAATGGCCTCACCTCACCCTTCTCAGTCATTAGCTCACACATGGGGCCGCACTCCATGAACTCGCCTGGCATGGGCTACGGCCCCAGCATCAGCCCTCAGGTGAGCAGAAAAAAAACAAACTTTTTTTGTTTTCATACACTTTGCCATATTTTGTTGCATTGTGAAATCAAACACAAATGTAATTTAATTGGTATTGTTTTATATATTAGGTTAAACCAACACTAAGTAGGGGATAACTATAAAAATGAAAGAAAATAATAAGAGATTTTCTACATCTGGTTTGAATATGTACACCAGCTGTTCAAAAAACCTGCTTTTATTTAATTTCTTGAAATAAAAAATATTACCCCAGTTGCCTTTACATCATCCCCATTATTCTGTATTTTATTTACCCATATTTTGACTTTATTACGCACAAAAAACAATATTTTTATAATGAGGTAGGAGCTAAATACAGAGAAATCCTGGAAGCTAACATAAAAGCTTCCCTATACAGTGAGGCAGCATTCTCAGAACTTGAATTAAATGGTGCAAATAAAAACATATCCATGTGTTTAAATGGTCCAATCAACACTCAAACCTAAATCCAACTATGAATCTGATGTTCAGGCATTCTAAAGCTGGTTGAATCATTTAGAAGGTTTGCGGCTAAAACTGCAGGTAGAGTCTCACTGCATGTGATGGCCACGGCTGACACAGGCCACAGTGCTCTAAATGCTAGAGAGAATGATGAAAGCACCTTAATGATTTATATTATCGCCAGTCCATCATTTATTATAGCTGTGCAGCCCCAGAAGAAATGTTTCTCTCATTTACAGTTAATGGGTAACATGACTCTCTAATTGTGTTTGCCTTCATTACCACGAACGCTAATTAATGTTGTTTGTAATATAGCTCATTTCAGTTTCTCTTTATGTAAAGAAGTAAAAATTCCCCGACAGGCGTAAATGCCTCAAACACTTTTAGCAACTGGCTTTTCTTTATGATATAAGCCTATGCCATGCATTTTGTATAACAGATCTGTGCTCTGGATGGAGCTTTTTTGGAAATGAAAATAACTAGATAGCATTTTGGAACAGGTTTGGAAGCAGTATTATAACAGACTTGTTGGAAAGGGTCTGATGATGAGAGCAAACCAGGAGTACTTTTTTTTATTTTTTACTGTTTTTACGAGGCGTCTATATTTAATGTTTCTGGAGGTGACCACACCAGTGACCCAAAACCACTTCATCAAATAAGCTCATCTGGTTATTGCCTTCTGTAAGCCTTGCCTTCCCCTTTTGTAAAATGATTGGTTGTCTTTAGAGTTCAGTATGACATAAGTGTGACTGAAACATTTAGGGAAAGTTGACTCTTCATTTACAAGCAAAGATAGATGTATTTATAGCTTCTACACTTAAAGTTTAAACTAACTTTTTACAATTAGAAGAACAGTGGCACAAAATGCATTTTTTTTTTACTGTCATCTTTAGTCACATTTAATCACTGAGACACTGGGAACCAGCTCAACATGGAGCTTGGAAAACAACATATATAAAGCTATGTGCCGTTATCTACTTTACTGAGAAGGCTAGATATAGGCCTTTAAATACAGTTTGGCACAATCAATATCAACAGTTGCACTATATTGCACCTATTGGTGAGTGGAAACTTAAAAGCTTGAATTCCTTAATTTTAAGGTGAAATTTATTCTATTTGGGTTTTTAAATATTAGCGGCAGCTGTAATGTTATGTTTAAAAAAGGAAAGAAGGAAATGTGCAATTGTTTTAGTTAGGAAGTGAGGAATATTAAAGTGAGGAATTTATTTATTGTGGTTTTTAGAACTCTTGGTGTCAAAGGAACTAATGTCAGACTTGCTTGAAAATGTAGTTTTTTTTAAGTATGATAAAAGTTTCATAGATTTCAAAGCGTATTTCAATTTAATTGTATTTGCTTTGAGTGACTATCTGGTTTAATCATGCAAATATTTAAGTTTTTATAGCTACTCGTGATGTAGCTCATATATAGTTCAGCTTCCTTGAAAGTTCAAAGAAATATTCCTTAAGTTTAAAATATTTTATGTTTATTTGTAAAATACCTTTACTATTCCACTAGTTTTTTAAAGTTAAGTCTCAGATCAACGTATTTCAAACACCACTTTTCTAAAGTTTTATACAGGAAATGTAAAAATGCATTTCGGTTTCAAAACCGTCTCCTTCTATACATTTTCGGTTAAACATTTGTGCTTCTAAAAAGGAAAATGTTGAAGAAGTTAGTAAATGATGAGAAAAAGAGGCCGATTTTTATCCAGACATTAAATGACTGTGTTTGTCTTTAGCTAGTTTGGGATTTAACTAAAGCCTGAGAAACAAGACAAAGAAGATTTAGCGACGACCACCGTTGTTTTCTCAAACACTATTATCCAATATTCCACAGAGGCCCTGCTTTGACCCTGTTGCACACTTAATCAAGGCCTATTCAACACACCACCTTCAGCTCTGTCACTCTTGCTTTTATTAATGAAGCATCTGTGTCACTTTTTCTCCCAGTGGTTTTCATTGTCTCTTTTTATCCTTTTTTTGGTTTTCTCTCTCCGACTGTGCTCTTTTCTCCTGTTTGCCTTTCTCCCTTCTTTTTCATATCTTAGATTTTTTGGCTTTTTTCTGCTCCATCTCTGGTGTTCCATCAATAAGCCTCCTTGGTATTAGCATCACATACACACACGCACACACAATTAAGACATCAAAGCTTGCAGTGGCCCAGTTTCAGCCTGGACCCATATCTGAAATTAAAATTGTTTCTCCACACAAAATGCATTCAGCAGACCTTTTTTGTGTTTATTGATAATTGAGTTAAAGTATCCCAACAATGAGCTGCTGCTTGGGGATGGGCTTTCTCTGTCTGTTGTTTAGCTCATCTGCACCTTTTCAGCAAAAGCGTCCCACATGTAATAGAGTTAGGAGGGGATTAAGGCCACTTTCTGGAAATGGATGATATTTTTATTTGCTGGAAAGTTCTCCCTCTTTCCCTCCACTTTCTTCAGTCTGATTTTTCTTTCCTCTCTGTGCCCAGTACTTTTGTTCGGTAGAAAACTCAAAGCATGCCAATTAGAAGAGTATCTGAAAGAGGGGAATTTTGTCTCATATGCCTCCCTATTAGAGTAGAATATGATATCCATCCAGTACAAAAAAACAAATTGAAACCCAGTCCTTCAACTGCTGTTTTTAAGTTTAAAAACTAAAATGTGTTTGTTCTAATGCAGGGCTTACTAGATTAGGGGTGAGTATTGGCATTGGTGTTGAGATTCTATACGTGTCACGATATTTCGGTTACGATACAATATTATCATGATATTAGAATATCACTATGTACTGTGATGTTTTTCCCAGCTATCAAATTAAATGTATAGAAAAGGTAGTTAGTTATTTTGGCATCCATGATGTTTGGGGTTTGAGTCATGACTGCCTCAACTACAGATATGGCTCTGCGCTGCACAGCAAAGGGTTTCCACAGCGCCATCTACCAGAGCGGTGGTGCAGAGATAACCTATTTTCTCTCATTGTTTTAAGTTTAAATGTTTTGTTTTTTTAAATCGACATTAGTACCTGAAAGATCGATATTTTATCGGCAGCCAAAAGTCACAATACATATCACCCAATCGATTTTTGCCCACACCCCTATATTTGACTTAATCTTCGAAGGTCCAAATCTGATTCCTTAAGAATAACTAATTTGAAAAACAACTACTAGTGGGAAATCTACTTTCATCAAATGTCCTCACAACTTACAAGAAAAAGAAAGAAGCAGTCAGATATGTGGTTTTGAAGCTCAACTGTACTAATAAATTGCCTCTCCTAAAAAACAACAACAAAAAGCTTACACACTTAAATAAAAATTTACTTATTTTGCAACATGTTGGAACATGTTATTGGATCTCTGAGACTTTAAAAAAGCTGCTTAACCCAGGGGTCCAATAAAATATTTTTTTCTTCAGATTTCTATTGCTTTCTTCATGTTAATTTGTTTTGCAAAGTAAAAAAAAAAATATTTTTCCTAAAACCAATTAAATAAAATGTGTAACATAGAATAATTTTTTTTGTCCTTTATTTAAAGTTAAATCTTTTTGAGTATTTTTTTTTTTCTTTGCGGTCAGATGATTGGCTCTTAGGTTGTGTTCTTTGTTTTCCTGTTTCCCTATAACCACCTGTTTTTTTCACCTGGCTGAATGGTCATAAAAGCTGGTTAAAGCTAAGGAGTGAAATATTCTTCTGATCACACTGCTGATAATCTTTGTTTAAATTGGACTGACTTAAAGAAACCTAAATAATAATGAATAAAAAATGGAGGAATATTTGGGTGAATCCTCAATGTTTCACATTTTTAGATTAGGAAACATCAACTTTGGACATATAACCTCTTCAGTAATATGAGCTACTTTGGTCAAACTTTGTTCCATCTTTTGACAAACTTTGATAAATACTGACCCCTGTAGTCAAAACCTCACAATTTAGATTTGTTGATACTTCTGTAGTCCTTAGAATTGTCCATCTTCCCTGCTTTTAAAATCTTATCAACTTTAAGAAAAAAAGATGTCCAATCTGGCTTATATGTACCACCTGCTAACAGCTTTCGTAAGTAGATAACCAGCGTTAATAGCTTAATCTTATGCCTGATTTGTAAATTATACGTACTTACAGCAACCAACCGGTTAGTGCTGTATTTACAGATTGTTCAATTCACCTAATTAGATAAAAATTAATACTATCCTACAGCTGCTTCAGTTGTTCTTCCAAAAGTATCACAGCATATGCTTCTTTGGAGCCACTTTAATTGATATATGACCCCCAGATCTTACAGGTGCTCATCAGAGTGCTTAGCCATCACTGTTTGCTTAAGAGACTCTGCAGCCTTTCAACTGTCGCTCTGTGAGGGTGGAGATCAGCCGTTGGATGGGCGACCACGGCACAGAGGTTAAAACGTTGGTGTTGCCCTGCGGTCACGAGGCGCGGCGCCATCATGAGACGTGATTTGAGTCAGACGGCGTAAATTGCCTACAACACTTAGCAGACTGGCTTTTTTCAAGAGCACTTCACTGGAACGAAGTCACTGCTCAGCTCAGCCCTACTGTATTTAACCACCCTGCCTTTGCTAACCACATGCGTTTTATAGACATATTCTTTAATTTTGAAGATTTATCAGGCATATATTGCCCGGTGGTGTATCCCTCCTTTTAGTCCCGTTGGCTTCAAGAAGGCCTGGCTTTTCAAAAACTGCTATTGACTGTTTTTTCCAACATGAAAAACATATAATAGAGTTTAAAATCTCTGCAAAACACTAGGTCTTTGACTAGAACCTGCATTACTTTCCATTGAATATGGTAGTAATAAAAGTAAGTGAGGCATAACCCTTTTCCACATCAAAATGGACAAGACTGCTTGATGAAAGCATGGGACAGGATGACTAAATGTTCTGTTCTTTCAGGAGTTTTGCATGTTTCAGAAACCAAACCACATCTTAAAACAGAGTACTTTTTCACTAGTCAGATCTTACATCTAAAACAGCCATATGTCTCTTCTGTCCTGAGCTATAAATATATTTTATATTTTAAGTTTATCATGATTTCTGACTGTTCTGGTTGCTTTTGGGTTCAGTGCAAGATATCAGAAAGAAACCTGCATATTGTTGCAAAGAGACCCCACAGTGACTGTCACAGTCATTTAAAATAAAAGCCTTTATTTTATTTTATTTTTTTCATTTCATTTTTTAGAAGTGGAAGGAGGATGCTGTGGTTTTGATTTTGGGAGGCTTTTGGTCTTTTGTTTGTGGAGGTACAGAAAAAGGTCTGCAGGATATATGTGGTTTCAGGGCCTTGCTGGCCACCGCAGGGCTCGTTCTGATCAGACTCTTCAGTGGTTTGGGCCTCCAGGTTGAACACACCGACATAACAAACAATCCTTCTCCATCAGACATACCACAACTTTTTTTTTTTTGTTATGCAGCTGGAAGGGATTATGTGTGAGGGTTGGAACAGATTTCACACTTCCACTTACAATAGCAAGAGTTGTCTGGCTGTTGTCTTTTGCGGAAAAGGGGGTCCTTTATCATCCGACCACTAAAGTGTCCAACTTTCCATTTTGTGGCTTAAGCCAGTACCCCTCTGGCTCCTGTGCTTTGGTTCTGAAATCTCCCCAAGGATCCTAAACCAACAATGGGCCCCTGTTGTTTCACAGTTTCCCAGTCCGCCTTAAAAAACTACATACAACTCGTGAGTGTTTCTGCAACTAGATGCCGAACAAGCGTTGATGAAGAAAAAAGGTGCAAGTGTTTTACGAGAAAACAGAACATGTACTTAATAAGTTATAAATGAATGGTGGCGGTGATGTCATCTTCCAGCTTTGAGGACAACATGTTCAGACGAGAGTCGCTAGGAAACAAAAACAGAAAATATTCAAGAGAATGAAACCAGTGGAGCTGAGTCCCTTCCTGCATGGGAGCTATAAAGTCCACTACTTAAGGCTTTGATGACTATTGCCGTCTCTATTCATGATGTCATAGCTGTGCAGTTACAGAAAAGGGTCTGTGTTTAGGCTCCTAGGGTTGCCATTAAGGGTCGTTCATGTCAATTAGCTTTATATTGGAAAGTACTTTTTTGCTTAAGCTCTTTGCAGGTAGCAAAGAAAATCTGACTCAAAGATTACTTTTTCCCTATTACTCCGTTTTGCAGCTAATGTGATGGTTCAATTTAGTGGTACTTAGGACACAGCACTTAAGTCATTGTTTAGAGAGGCTTTGCTTGTATTTGATACAAGCCTTTAGTTTGAGTACTAGAGCAGACTGTACCACATCTGGTCCATATTATAATCGTTCCAGCCATTGTTGGAACCAAATACAAATTCCTGTTATAGAGGGCTTTTAGTCTGAAGCATATGCAGCAATTTTTTTTTAAAAGAATCTCTGATTTGGCATGAAAGCAAAGATTCAAGGCTCTAACTCAAAACATACTTTTATTTATCTACTCTTTAATGAAGCGGTGGAAGACATGCCATAGCTTTATTTAACTTTTAATTTATTGCTTTGGTATTATATATGTCCTACCTGAATAATGTAAGGTAAAGACACATTTTTTAGGTTTCCCTTTTCAAACAAAAAGGTCAAATTAATGTTTTACTCAAAGAATAGGCAGGAATTCAAATATGATTGGTAGATGTATAAAGCATAC
>NW_015150485.1:1529426-1577879 GCF_000732505.1 Cyprinodon variegatus | reverse complement strand
TAAAGCATACAGATAACACCAGAAATAAAAAGTAAATTATTTCTGATAAACTTAATATTGTAGCTATACTTTGCTAGTACTGGATTGGACCCTCTCTCACCTCCAGAACAGCCTTAATTCTTTATGGCATTTTACGTATGATTGAAACATTTTTAAATGATTTTGCTACATTTAGCATCAAGGCCTTGCCTCAGACTTGTTGCCTGCATGTCTTTGCTGCAAATCTCCTGTTCTTCCTTACCCAAAAGATGCTCTGCTGGAAAGACATTTGCGTACTCTGGAGACCAATGACCAATGAAACCAATGAAAAAAAAGGCAACCGCTGTCAAATTAAAAAAGCTAGTTTTGGATGACTGAATGTTCTAAGATGACGTGTAATCCTGACGGAAGTATCCATCCAAGACCAGTTACTTCATTTTTACCCAATTTCGGTAGAAGATCGCTAATCCTAAACATTTCTTTTTAATAAAAATTTGTTAATCATGTTTTTCTTTACCATCAACATGTTTATTTTGAAGCTGAACATCATCAGCACAGCATTAGACATGTTTAAATGTATTTTTTTCATTTTGCAAAAAAATAAAGAATAAGAAGAGAAAATAATTGTACCAAGAACCAAACCTTGAGGGACACCATAATATATACCGTTTGCAAAATAGAAGATCCAACAATAAGATTTACAGACTGCAGTTTGTCACATGGCATAGACGAGATCAGTTTGATTCTAATAATATGCTTAAATCTGTCTGACAATATTCTACAAGTCAAAAGCAGCATTAAGATTTAATATAACCTGAAAAATTTTAGTACTCTGGTGTTCTTTTAAGTTGCTTTAAGAAAAGAGGCAGGTTAAATATCAGGTCAGTGCATACAGACAGGAAGGAAAGCTATTGTCCTGAGAAATGGATCTGATAAAGGAGAAATCTGCTTAAAGAAAAAAATGTATTTTTTTGGATATAGTAGATATGGTTTCTCAAATATAATTTAAAGAGTTAAAGACAGGTATTGCTGTCAATGAATCAACTAAAGTGTTAAACAAGAGTTGTAGGTTAGACCTATCATATTGATAAAAAAAAACATATATTTGTTTTAAATATTTGCTTTAAAAAGCTTCGGCTTGTGTTTAGATTTGGGATTAGGGATTAGATTAGGTTTAAGTTTCAAGCAGCGCTCTATGAATGCAGGCACATAGGGTTCCTCTCTAAATCCCTCAGGGGAAGACTTTTTTTAGAGCTTTAAAAACCTTTTAGGCCTCATAGCATCTGAGGTGAGATCTTTCTACAACACTGTGGGCAGACCTGCCAACCACAGCATGTCTCTGAAGTGCAATTCTTAATGCAGTAGTCATTTTGCCTCTCCCACTAATGTATATCTTAGATTTAAAAAAAATATATAATAATTATTTTATTAACTGAGTGATTTATCTCTATCATTCTCATTGTCACAAACTAAAGCAAAGTAAACTGACTGAGACATAATATGATGGAAGAACAGGCGCAAACAGGGACCAGAAACACAGTTTACATCTTTGCAAAAACTGAGATGGCCTCATTTGGCCAATTAATTTGGTATTATGCATGAACAGCATCCCCAAAGCATTTCTGACTCATAAATAAGCACATACTGCAATAAAAACTGAGGAAAAAAACTGATGTAAATGTGAAACACAATCTCAAATTGGCCTTGTCAGATACAGATACTTCTCACTGAATTAGAACTCCATCCAAAATGTATTTATTTCTCTTAATAACTTTTAAAATCATAAAATCTTTAGAAGATCTACACACACAGTCGTATATTTTAGCTGTGCGTTGCTTTTTTTTGTTGAGTATTTTGTTGGTATACAGTAGATTTAGTTACTCCATAAGATAGCATTATACTAAAAAGCTATAAAAAAAAAACCACTATCTTCCGTGGAGAAATGTTATGCCTTTGATTGCAAAATGGTTAAGATTTGTATTTTATTAGATTACATTATCAGGCTGGAATAAAAGCCAGAAAAAGTTACATATGCACTTCATATTTGGTCTGGGCCCCTTTTGCTTGGAATACTACATATGTGTGGTGTTTATGTAGAATCTTCTTGACAGATCCCTAGATGTTCTTCAGTAGTGACCAGATTAACATTAATACCATGGTCATTTAAGCAACTACTGGTTCTGCTGGGTGTATGGGAAGTATTGGCATCTCTGTGGCGATATGATACGTGTCACGATACTTGGGCCACAATACCATATTATGACGATATTGTAATATCACTATATATCGTGACATTTTTCGCATTTATCAAAATGTATAGATAAAAAAGCAAATGCTGTATATGTTCATCAGAATCCACGTTGTTTCTGGTTTGAGTCCATCCACATTTTTCACTGCGACTGCCTCAACTACAGAAATGGTGCTTCGCTGCACAGAAAAATGGGTCCACGGTGCTATCTACCATAGTGGCGGTGCAGAGGTAGCCCATTTTAGCCTCATTGTTTTAGGTAAAAATGTAGTTGTTTTTTTTTTTTTTTTCCGTAATAGGAGCTAAAAGATCAATATTATATTGGTCAGTCAAAATCAGGATATATCGCCAAATCGATTTTTTTCCCACACGCCTAATGGAAAGTCATTCTTAAAGACTAGTTCAGCTTCTACATAAAGCCCGTCTCTATAAACACACAGCAAACACCAGACTGTGTGACTGTTGTCCTCAGATTGCTTTCATCAAGCTTCATTCTTGTTGAAGGAACTAATGAAGCAGAAAGAAATATGTTTACTTCTTATATTCAAGGATAAAACAGTCATTAAAGATATTGAACACGGTGCCCATGTGACATACTTTAAGTAAAGACGTCTTTTTAAAGCTGGATCACTTGCAAGGGGATTTACCCAACCCATTATCTACTCAGAGACAGACAGGGAGGAATTAATCAAAGAAATCCGCTACGCCGTTGTGGTTTTGACACAAAAATACCTCTTGAATTATTACTGGATTATGTTTAGTTTGACAAAAGAAATTGTCCTCTGTCTATTCTCCTGTAACAAACCCGAGCACACTATGATTTACAACCAGATGATTACATACTGTAAATATAAACGGATCTCTGGACATGATCTCATTTCTGCTGTAAGATTAACAAATGATATATACTCCAATAGAAAACATTGAAGTGTCTGATCAAGAATGAAATTCACATCCTAAATACTTTCACAATTAATAACAAAGTGTAATTTAAAAAAAAAAACTTCAAAGTCTAACTTTCAACTGATTTTCTTTTTTTTTGTTTTTTGTTTTTTTGTTGGCTATTTGGTTGTTTGGCTTTTTACACATAAAGCCAGATGGATGGAAAAGGTTGGCAGACGGAGGCAAACTAACCAATGGGAAAACACTTAAGGGATAATTTGGACCCAATTCTTGCACAACTGGACAGAATACATTAAATGTTGTTTGTGAGCATGAATTTATTCAGAGGCAACAAACAATGTTAAATGTATTTTAATCCTACATCATACCATTATGGAAAATTATTGCCACTATAGTTATTGTGAGAACTGAATACATCCTCTCTGTCTCCGTAGGTCTTATAGTCAGGTTCTTCTTACTAAGGGGCTTGCATAAGCAATCCTCAGAAATCAAACATATGTAAACTAAATTAAATTTTTTAAAATGAAAGCTGGGGTTTTACAGTGTGTTAACATGATAACCTGGAGAAGAATCATCAGAGTTAATGTTTGAGAAGCAAAGTCTTTATCCTGTCAATCTGGGAAGGGTCACCTGGCCATTTCCAAATAATTTGATTACTATCACATTAAAGTGAAAACAATTATTCAGAAGTATAAAGGTATAAAACACCTGCCTTTTAAAAAAAAGGGTAGTTTAGTCATTCTATATTTTTTTGCTGACAGCTTTGCAGAATCGATCACAGCTAGCATGTATTGTCTGTCTCCCAGACAGCCCTTGGATCAGTTTCTCTGTTTGTCTAACGCTCCGCATTTAGCTGCAAAAGTTCTAATTTTCCATTCTAGAGGCATTTTATGTGCGTCAAGCCAACTGGATAGCGCTAAATGCACAAAATTCGTAAAAATGCACAGCACAAGAAGCCGCAAAATGTCTTAAAACCTCATGAGATTGAGCCACCTTTACCTTTACATGCAAACAAGCTGCCCTCGACACTAAAGACATGTTTAACCTGATTGCTTTAAAGACATCTTGACTTAGAGCAAGTTGTTCCTTACCAAACCACACACACACACACACACTTCTGAAGCAATAACCTTTGGACAGATTGACAGACCGAGAGATGTTTTGTCACGATTCAAAAGCTCATGACCAAGACCATGCATAGAAAAAAAAAGAAAAACACAAACACTAGAGATATCCAGCATATTAGTAGAAACACAAGCCATCATTGTTTGGCCATCATCCATTTGTATGAGCCTTTTTTATATACTAAATTGTAGACTGACACTTGAAGTTTGGTTTAAAGGAGTCGGCAGCAAACTTTCTTAAGAATAGTTTTATGAGTTTTATAGATTCTAGTTGCAACTACAAAAATAATCCCAATACACAAATATGACCCAATACACAAATATGGCATGCATCCTCACTAAAGGCCCAAGCACTTGTCGGTGAAAAAGGTATTTTAGCAGAAACAGACACCTACACACACATCTGATTTCTCTTCTCACTTGAACTCTATTTTTTTAATTTTTTTTTGGTTGTCACAGTTTCACTTTTAAGAGTGTCCGTAATGGACAGTGTGACTTATGTCCACATGAGTGGATCTGTTCCCTATAAAAGACTCCCATATGCTCATCAGCACTAGCACAAGGCTGAAAGAACACAGTCACACGCATGCATGGAGGACTATCTGTTGCCGTCCTGTCTGCTTGCACACATAAAATCACACACGCAGGAATGCACACGTAATAAAAATACACAAATGCATGAATGAAGTAAGCACAAGCTCTGTGTCTCTGTCTGTCAGAAAATGCTAAAAAACACTTGAAGAAAATGCAGCCTTAGATACTGCCACGCTGAGGTGATACAACTGCTGAAAGTCACTGCGTATTCCCACTGTGCTCCATAAGGTTCAAGGCTTTTATGGCTCTGATGGCGTTCGTAAAAGGCCACTTTTTTTCATTTCTCCTGCTGGAGAAGTTTCTGTCAAAACACACTGACTTTCTTTCTCTAACACACATACAGACACATGCATGAACTGAGCCAGCAGAGCTTTGTTTTATCTGTTGTGGCACAGCATGAGATGAGTGTTGTAAACCTCCGAGCTGTCTGGAATAATGTCTGCTGCTACTAAACCACAAGGAGAGAACAGAGAGGGGTTTTCTTTATTAGAGCCCAGTGACAACATTAATGATGATGTCCTAAAGGAAAGTCTGATTTTTAAGTAATCTTTATGACACCACAAAAAGAGCCTTAAGAGTTGATAAATAATTTAATGCTCACTTAGTCTCCGTCTCCACTGATGCAGATGATTTAGAGAACAAGTGATAATTGGTGATAATTTAAATGTTTAAAAGCTCCATTGATGTTGATGCACTATCGTTGGTTTCTTCATAGGTGCATCCTTTTTCTAAAGGAAATGGTAAACGGTGTCAAAGAACACAAAAGCCACATTTGTTTTGAGATTACCTTTAGCCTACAACTGGTCTTTGGTTTTGATGTAGCTACTGGCTGTTTGGGGTGGGGGGTAAGTAACTTAGGGCAGGGTAAATCAGCTATATAAAGTATTTTAAATCTAGACTCTGGTTTCATGCCACAGTCCAAAAATATTCTCATCAGGTTAATTTGTGAGAGTATAAGTTTTTTTTGTTAGGTCTCTTAGATTAGGTTCTCAGATAATGTTTCTCCTTAAATCCTCTTCACCAGATTATTAGATGTGTGAATCTTCCGTTTCTTTCAAAAGTGCTGCAGACTTTGTTATCACTACTTTTGTGTGGGATGGATATCAAGTTATGGATATTGAGTTGTGCATCCAAATCGGTATTTTCAGCATATAATAATTACTCTTAAGTCATGAAAGATTTCGTTGATTGAAACTGATAGATATATTAACAAAATACACCTAAAAAGAAAGTAATAGTTGAATTTATATATGATCATCAAGAATCATAACTGTTTTTTTAATAGGTGCACACAGAAAATTAGATAAAGCCACAAAAACCCACATCAAAACAAAAAAGGCAGGATAAAAGACTGCTTCTCCTGTCTGCATGGATGCTCAGACCTTTGTGTGTGTTTGTGTTTGTTTATGAGCTGTTTGCATTCAAACAGGTGTCTTTCAGGCTGATATTCAAATCGTCCCAGGGGCCTGGAGTTTGTCTCACTGCGATCATCCCCTGAAGGCATAGAGACCAGCCAGGGTCCATTAACAGGCCCCCCTGTGTGAAACCTAATCCACTATCTCTACTGATGCGTGTCTGGATAAGATTCTCACACACAAACAACCACAGCGAACAGAGGAAAGTTCCTCCTCCCGTGCTCGGCGGAGCTGTAGGATCAGTTTGCTTTCAGGAGGAAGTGATCGCCACAAAAGTGTCAGGGGTGAAAGGGGACTGAGGGTTATCTCCAGGTGACATCTTGACCTGATCTCTGTCCTCACCTCTCCAGAGTCGGCCAATTAGACCTCTCCTTTCTTTCAGCAGGGATTTGAACGCTGGCCGGTAACTTCCTGCCACTTCAAGTTCTATTTTTAAACATCTTGAAGCTTCACGCCTCGAGGCAGAAGTAAATTAAAGCTAAGAAATGAATCATACTTAAGATTAGCAGCTTGCAGTGAGTGATACAGAGGAGGGCAGTGAGATCTAGAACGCTCTTTTTCTACAGATGCTGCTCCTCCTGCATTATGGAAAACCATAGAAAGGTTTTCTGATAGTGTTTTAAAAAGAAATGTGGAAGATCAGTTCCTTTTTATTAACCAAGGTGCCCTTGAAAAATAAACCGAGTGAAGATCTATGGGAGGTGTGGTGCATCAGGAGTTTAAATCTCTCTAGTGCTGTTCCAGTGCTTTTCTCTGGTTTGGCTCTCCTTTCATTTTCGTCCTCTATTTTCTCAAAGGACAACATCTGTCTTTATACTTTATCTGTTTCAGTAACTTAATAGTTCAATCTTTCCAATGACCGTATATATGGAATTATTGAAGGATTCAATTTAACAAGTTTAACAAGAACATAGAAACTATTCCAACAGCTCTATGAAGAATCTGACACCCATAAGCAGATAGTGTACCAGTTCGTTGTCCTTCATAGCACATTGCACAACACCTGCAGCTCATGAAGCATTGCTAAGCTCACATTCTGCATTGCTCCTCAGGATATTATTTGTCCTACATTTCAGCTCTTGTAGACGATTGCCTCTTTTCTATATTGTGATTAAGTTTTAGGCTGAGGCCTCTTGTTTGTCTTTAACAACCTGTACAGAGAAGGGAAACAAAGCAGGGGTTTCTCAAGGCAGTGTTGTACACACAGCTGGTATAGCTCCTTATGAGGGGTCACATATATGCGTGTGTGTGTGCTGTAAGGGGGAGCTCACATATTCTATTTCCAGAACTGGTCCTGAGCTACTTTAATCCCCTTGCCTTGTCTCTATTGCCGTGGGCACAAGAGAAAGAAAGACCCCCCTCTCCCTCCTCCCTCAGGTTTGCCCACCCCGCCGTGGGTTGCTGCCTCTATCTTGCTGCGATTGAGTTGCAGGTTGACTGAAAATAGACTGTGAAAGGCTGAATCTTTTCTGTCAGGCAGACAGAGGGGTTTTTAGAGACAATCTCAGCTGAGAAGACAGCTCTGCGAGTGCTGCGCTACGGGGGTAGGAAAAAAAACTAGACTCAGGCATTTGAGGGAGGTAAGACCTCATACTGAGTGTGTGTGATCCTGTGAATGAACATGCAGTCATGTGATGTTTGCAGCTTTTTTAGCTCATTTGATATCTTTTTTTTTCATTTTCTTTGGTTCTCTCAACTAAAGAATATTTATATATTTTAATATGCATTTTCAGAATTATGAAACATAACCCAAAAAGTCTTCTACTTTAGTAATTGAACCTTAAAAGTGAATTTTTAGAATCTACACACAAATCAAAGAGTTTGTTGCTGTTATTTTTTTCTTAAGAAGGTTAGCCTTGAGGAATAAAAAAATATTTTTTACTAAAATGTTGGTCTAATTAACTGTATCTCAGTGTACTCTACAGCAGTGGTTCCCAGCCCTGGTCCTCTTCCCCGTACATTCTGAAACTGTCTCTGTTCCAGAACAGAGAATTTTAATTGCATGACATCCAGAGCTGTAAATGCCTGTTAATCACATTTCAATTGAGACATAAAGAGATGCCTAAAACATGCAGGACGGGGGTCCTTGAGGGACTAGATTGGGAACCACTTCTATATTAACTTTATTTGTACTGCTTTCCCATAAAATGCTGCATTGGAGGAGCTGCAAGCATGTAAAGGGAGCCCAGGATACCTTATCTCTACCTTAATGTTGCTTTGCTGACTTAAGGAAAGACAATACGCTCTAAAGAAACAACAGAAACTGACATGAAAGTGGCCCCCTTTTCTATAACTTTTTCCTTTCACTAGATTTTCCAATATTTAATTACTGCTTACATGGCTTATTATCCTTGTGGATGTTGTCTGTTAAACAAGGTTTACTAACAATCTTCCTCATGTTTCTGTTATACCAATTTAAAAAACAAATTTCTGTCATTTTTTAAGTTTTTTTTTTTTATTTTCAATAGATTTGATGTTAGCTTTTAGCCTGTAAAATATGAAAATGTTCATTTCTATAATTGAAACGGTGAAATATCTTTACTCTCCATTGAGTAAATCATTTACTTCCATATAAAAGTCTTGAGCAAAACTCTAAAAATCTGATTGTGTTTAAAATTCTCTGTACGACTGTGGAAAAAAAATCCATGAAGAGCAAACCAGGCGCTGATTATACAGCTTGTTAGAGTAAAATCTGCTTTTTTTTATGGATTCGTCAGTCAAGATGCTGCAGGTATTTCAAACCCACCCAAATCCTTTCATTCTCAAATTCTACTCATATTCCCAGAGTTCCTGTGACTCTCCAAATGACACGGTGAATTACATACAGCCACATGGAAATATGGAAGAAAAATAACATTTTGAATTTTCTGTGTCAGGTGATGGAGAAGCTTCTTGTTAGGAGTATTTCTGTCAATGGAGGTGCAGCATGCAGTAGCTCCAAGCAGAAATATATAAGTTGTGTTTTCTTTTTTTTACATACTGATGCCGTTAATCAGGACTTGAAATTCTGCACTGTTAGAGTTTAGAAAATATGAAAAAAGAAGCCTGGAGCTACAGCAGCTCATGTACCCCTGTGAGAACACCAATATGAAGTTCTGTAGAACTCTAAGGGAGTTTTTTTTTTTTAACCTGTAGCTGAAAGGTCTAATGAAAAATGCTTAGTTGCATTATGCAGATACATGCATTAGCACAAAAAAGAGACACCTGTAAAGTGGAAATATCTGCAACTCCTAAAATGAATTTTTTTAGGGGGCGGAATGATTAGATTTTACTTCCTGAAATTAGATTTTATTGCAGTAAACATACAAATCAAGCTTAAGCTGTACACCTACAATGTTTAGTGCATCATTAATTTTACTAAGTTACAGTAATTTGAGTAATTTTTTGAGAAAAATTTGCTTTTAAGGAGCAGTTTTACTGCACCATACTTTTTACTTCTACTTGAGTAATATCTTAGTAAAATACCACTACTTTTACTTGAGTAAAATGTTTGGCTACTCCATCAATCATTATTAACTTCACTGAATAACAGACAGGCTTGTTAAAAAACAACAGTTAATTTTTGATTAAAAATGATTGTTCCTATTTTTGTATGCAGGCTTACCTAAACCTACCCTGACATTTGACAGTTTTATGTTAAAATGAAAATCTCTTTGGAAAACTCTTTGTTCTGTCTGGAATTGCTACCTTCAGTTTGGATATTTCTTTATTTTCATTGTTTTATTATAGTCTTTAATATACCAGAACGTGCACACAATTATAACATTTTTCCCTTACATTATTACATCATTTTAAACATCATTTGTATTGATGAGTTACTGGAGTAGAATTGTTTTTTAGTCTTAAATTGATTAATTTATCTAGGCTTGCAATTGTCTGAGACTGACCCCTACATTGACAATTATCAACAATAATCTTGCACAAATAAAAAAAAAGTAAATGAAAAGTTTTTGGAAAAGTCTTTGAATTTATTGTACACTATCAAATCTAGCTTTAAATGTGACATTTCCAGGGAAAGTACTGACTAATACAGTAAGTAAAGCTTCAACATCCTTATTTTATGCAAGGAATGTGAGGTTTTTCTATTGTATATCCAAGAGAGCTAATTTCTTCCTTAACGTAGCTAACATTTTCAGTCAGATGACTTTTAACAAGGCCTAACAGTTATTTCATGAAATAATGTTTCTTTTGTCTTGAGTCTCATCTAGTGATTGAGATTCTATCCTACAACCAGAGTGTGTGGCTGTTATGCCAGTTTGTATTGATCTAGCCGACTTGTACAGTTGTTATTTTGTAATAAGGTAGTTATATTGACTAGTTTGTAACCATTTAATGTGTTGCATTTGGTCATTTTGAAAGTTATGATGTGTCTGATCCATATTTATCCTTTCTGGGAGCATCATTTAGGCAGTTCAATAATTTGCTTCCTCTGGCCTTTCACTTTTAAAAGAAGGCCTCATCAGGATGTATTTTATCAAAGCCTTTTTTAAACAGAAAGTATCAGGCAGCAGCTGAAGTTGTATTTAAAAGCTACACTTTGCTCTGCTATGGCAACAAGTCCTGCCTCTTACTCTGCTGTGCTGTTAAATTTTGCAGCGTAGCTGTGCTAGTACCGAACATTTCGGAGCCAGCGGGCCTGGTTTGGGGCATGAATAAAAGAGTTTCTGGGTTTGAGTGGTGCTGCATCCTGCTGCGCCAGATTTAGATTTTAAACAGGGGAGGGACAGGAGGGAGGAAATAGACCACAAGACCATTAAAAAAAGGCCAACTGGGACTGCTGAAAATTCAGATCATGTAGTTTCTTTTATTTCTTCTGAAGTGTAGTCAATTTGTTCAAACTCGACATGTCTGTTTTGTGTAATGTGTTCTCCATTGCATCATTTATCTAGTGCAGCAAGAAGAATAATGTATCTGGTTTTGTGTTCAGAGGTGCTGCTTTTTTGACCTTTCGGTGTGTCTTTGTGTGTGTTGATGTTTCAGCTAAATTCTCCGATGAACTCGGTTAGCAGCACGGAGGATATTAAACCTCCGCTGGGACTCAATGGCGTGATGAAGGTGCCCGCTCAGCCCTCAGGCACGGCCCTGTCCCTGACTAAACACATCTGCGCCATCTGTGGAGACCGCTCCTCAGGTGAGTGACATCAAAACAGCTGTCTATAGAATTCAACTGCAGTTTAATAAATGAGAATATTATTAAAAGTTAATTTTTTTTAGTTTAGTAAATCATTGGAAGTGATGTTGTTATCCATGCATGTTAATCCGGAAATTGAGTGGAAGGAAACAATCCAGTGGAAACTTCCTCAGGCAACAGCCATAACTGAAACCTTGAGAGGGTTTGCTAAAAGAAAAGCCTGTTGAAGTGTTGGAAGTTAATTCAAATGGCAAAGAATGTTGGTGGAAAATATACAATTGGAAAATTGTGTGGAAGGTAAAGTGTTACAGAAAAAATTGTAAAAGAAACACAGATATTTGCAACTTACACTTAAAAGTTTAGATTTACTAGACACTTGGGTTCGTGCTTTAAGAACCACATGACATACAGATCTAGGACTTTGTCAAGAATTGGTTTGAATAAAAAACATTTTCTTTGAAACACTGCTGTCACCATCATATACAGTGTATTAATTATACAGTTAATCGATTTTAGCAAATGTACTAAACCAAGCAAAGTGAGCAATCAGCTCACTTTGCTTGGTTTAGTACAACACACTCTGGAGCTTTTATTTAGAATTAAATATTTTGATCTAACAAAAAATAACCTTTGATCTCAAAGACTGAATTTTTTTAATGCACATTTTTAAGTGTCGTCAGAAAAAGTTCTTAGACAAAAAAAACTTCATTTCTTACAAAAAAAATTCTTACTTTTGTCTATAGAAAAGTGACTTCTAAAAAAAAAAGAAAAAAAAAAAAAAAGAAAGAAAAACTTGATTTGAAGCTTGGATCAAATTATATCTTTTTAAATTTGCTTTATAATAATATTGTTAGGCTAAATACGATGACCAGAGAGAACAACTAGGCTGTCACATTGAAAGCATGATCTGGTTGGCCAAAATTAGCTCTGTTTTTCCCGGGAAAAGCTCTGTTTGCCATAAAATGTGAAATGAGAGATGGAAATGCATTCGGCATAAAGGTGCTGACGTAGCAGAAATTTACCTTCAATGAGTGATTTGCTGTTTTCCCATGTTTGGAGCATGTCATTGCTGCTTGCCTGTTAGTAAATGCTGATATCACAGAACAATAACAACTTGCCTGATAGCAACAAATTGCTGAAAACGTCTCCCTGGTCTTCAAGTGCTCCATGCTAATTATAGCCAGTACTTCCTGTTTATTATAGCAATATGTTACATCAACTTCTGAAAACATGATGTTTTGTGTAGCCTGGTTAATTTGCTATATACCAGTTGATGGAAAAAATGCCTAATTCTCGTTTTTCTTTATTGCAGTATTTTAAACGTTTGCTTAAATTAGATGGAAACAGATCAATGGTCTTCTGTTCAGGAGTGGGTTAAAAAGATTGCAGGAACTCAGCCAATTTATTTGCCTAAAGACTTTTTCGCTACTGCATTTTTTTCCTTTTATCTTTATAAATGTTATGCCTCGACAAAGTTCACTGATAACAGTTCTCTTTAGCAACAACCTTTGGTGGCTTACACTCCATGTGCAGGGAGTGGGTGACTGATTGCTGGACCCTTTTCAAGTCAGCATTATTATTAAGACCATAACATCCTAATAATATAACACATGTGCCAGAAAAACATTCATTGGTCCAATGTTACGTCAAAACTTTGCAAGAAACAGAACTGTGTTTTTAGCTTTGGATTGTATTCAATTTAAAAGAAAAAAAATGACCCTAACATTAAGGTTATGCACTAATTATATCATTATATGCTGTTGATACCAAGAAAAGTCTGAGCAATCTGTAAACAGCCTGGATGACACCATATCTCATTATTACCTAATTAAAAGAAAGTCAGACTACCCCAAATCTTGCTTAATCCTTCTGGAGCCACACTGAAAAAAACCTCCTAAGGAGATCTAAACACGATCTTTGGAAGAGAGCAACCCAACTGACCACTCTGGCAGAACTACACACTGCCGCTTCTTGCATTGGGACTCCTGCTGGAAGGACATCAGTCAGTGTAATTCTTCAGAAATCTTGACTATGCAGTAGAGAAGCCAGAGTTACACCAGACTTGGGTTAAAGCACATGAAGGCTGCAGCATTAAAGGTGCTTAAGAAAAGACATAAATCATGAGTCAAAAGATCATATAGTTAGAGGAAACCAAACCTCGACTAAGCTTCTGCTGAAATAGAGAAATGCTGTGTGTGCGGGAGAGCATGCACAGGCCAACGGCGATCTCATTACTGCAAGACATTCAACAGAGCTGCAGCTGGAGGCAAATGCAAACAGATTTCCATAATAAAAACCAATTGGATCAAATAGAAATATATTATTGTTCAGAGCTGAATACAAAATATAATAAACATTGATCTATTATACGTTTTATACTAGATGACATCATTTTTGCACAAACTCTGCTTAAATGTAGCTTTTAAATTGAAGGTGTAAAACATTAAAGAGGCGGTTATACATATGATGTGTCAGTGGCATCTTTAATATCACACTGGGTTGGTCTTCCTGCTCAGATTTCACTTTTCAAATCATAGCCAGCTCTGTGAGTTGAAGTTCAAAATTGAAACGTTCAAAGGGTTGTTTGTTGGGCAGTTATTGAAATCTCGGATAAAACATCTTCCATCCAAAGTGATGATAATCATGGGGGGGAATTAACTCAGCCGCTTCAACCAGAGGAATATCTAAGAATTAATGATTGTACGCCAAAGAAAATAACTTCCTGGAGTTTTTCCTTTTTTCAACTGTAAACAAACAGATTTCTTTTCTCCATGGATGACTTGAAAAACTTTTAACCTCAATGTTTAGGTGAATTTTGCTGTCATCCCGCATCATTGGCGTTTGCTTGCAGCTAATTGGGGAGGGGGGAATCAAAACAGTGTTAAATAGCAAGTCATGCTTCATTTGGCTTTGCTCAAAGGCTTTATTTATCTTCTCTGGTGGTCTGAGCTGCAGAGATTGAACAAAGAAACAGTTTGAACAACACTGAGGATGGCAAATGGGTTCCATCCATCATAAAATCACAAAAGAAGTGAGAGAAAGGTGCAGACATGAGAACAGGGACCTGGTACAAGTGGTCTTCAGTGAGTTGTTGTTTCCTTTCACAACCCTAATATAAACTAAGAACTTAGAGTTTCTTAACTTTGATAGAACAATAAAGTAATTGCCAAACTACAGTTCCCCTATGCCACTCACTTCACTAAAAATTAGCTCTTTATTTATTTACTTTGTACTGTATGTAATCCCAACTATACATAGCTCTAATAAGTTGGTTGGGGTTCGCTGACTGTTTTTGCATTTTTTGAGCACCGCTTGAGTGCAGCAGTTCCTTTTAATTATTTATTCAAAACCCTCTGTCACATAAATGTGCAGATTTAGAGAGCAGCAAGACAGATGTTTTTGCCAAATGTGCAAAACAGATGTAATATCCATATGGTGCAATGTGTTAAATGTATATGCATTCAGTCCCTTTATGCAACAGCTGTAATTATTTTGGGCTAGGTCTCTAGTAGCAGTTTACATCTAGTGATGAATACTTTGATGGTTTTTCTTATCAGAAAAGCCAAAGTTCAGTCAGACTGGATGGAGAGCATCTGTGAGTAACAGTTGTCAAATTCTGTGATGGATTACTGATTAGGTTGAGGTCACTTTAACATCTACAGACTTTAATCTAAACTGTTCTATATAGCTGCTGAAAAAAGCATCCCTACAACACAGGGGGCTTTAATTATAGTTTGGTGCAGTGAATTCTCTAGCCATGGAGCTACACTGGAAATCTGTTCAAGTTTTCAAAATAAAGAGAGCTGAGTAAGCGACAAAGATCAGAAAACCTTCTAATGCAATAAATAGTTTTCCTTTACAGTTAAATTTCTTTCCTGTGGGTTTAAGACATAAAATAACGTAATAAGATGCACTAAAAGCTAAGGTTGTGTGGGGAATGTAAATTTTTTTTAGGTTTCAAGATTATTTTATTTATAAAAACAACCAAATCACTATGGATGGGGTTTTACAAAATTAAACATTTGGATAATAATTTATTCATCTTTTTGCTATCCTGCTTTGTGTAGTGAATATAGTAATAAATGATGTTATTTAAGCACAGCTTAAACCTATTGATCATATCTGTTAAAATCCATCAAAGTGACAATCCATTTTATAAATACTCATGTTTAACCAATTATTTCCATATTTCCTTATGAATATTATCCAAGAAATGTTCTGTTAAACCCAAAGTAAGCATCATCTGCCTTCCTCTATCCCCAGGAAAACACTATGGAGTCTACAGTTGTGAAGGCTGCAAAGGTTTCTTCAAGAGGACTGTGCGCAAAGATTTGACCTACACCTGCCGTGACAACAAGGACTGTGTCATCGATAAACGACAGAGGAACCGCTGTCAGTACTGTCGCTACCAGAAGTGCTTGGCCATGGGCATGAAGAGAGAAGGTACAGCACATACCGTTGAGGATAGAGTCCCACTTAAACATAAACCCTCAAACCTGTACATGTCCACTGGAATGAAAAGTAAAGGGTCTTAATAAGCATCAATGAGGCTAGAAAACAAAAAAATGTATACATTGTATACACAGTAATAATACTTTCATGCTGCACTCGTCTCAGTGTTCTCTGTTGTATTATTTTGAACAATTAACTGTTTCAGTGAAAAAGCTATAGCTATGACCTTTTACTTCTGCTAAGGTTTTATGAACTATCGAAAACAAAATGGGTCCAAAGCATCACAGAACCCCCACTGTGCATAACAGTAGGAATAAGATGCTTTTCCAGGTAAAAACATTTTGCAAAATCCACCTTTTGCTTTGTTTTTGTAAACATATACAGTAGATTTAGTTTATTTAAAGAGTTTCGGGTGACACTAAGGAGTTACGCTTAATTCAGTCTCTAGAAAAGAGATTAAACTAAACTAACTTTCTTTGTTAGTTTGCTAAAAAAAATACGGTTCCTCTTCCAGCTTGGTTGCCAGATCGGTTACCAGCTCCGTCCCGAAAGCACGATCCATTCTGCGTCTGCGCCATCAGCTCATTTGTGCATCCAGATATACATCCTGGTAGCCCTTGTTTTTATTTTGTTAAAAAGACCTAAATGATATTTTTCCCTCTCCCCAAAAATAGTAAGCGTACTAAACTATAATGTGTTAAAGGTTAATAATGTATTTCTGAGAAAATAAATGCCTTGAAATCCTTTCTGTTTTATCACTCATCTCTGCCCGATCTGAACCAGAAATAGGATCCTACGCTACTTCCGGGAGCTACCTTTTTCGGCTTGAATTTAAACAGAAATTTAGTCTTTTTGAGTTTTATGTTTTCCTTTCATTTTAACCTTATGCTATATAGTGCGTAATCTTAGGAAAGAAACAACAAAAATTCAGATAAAGATGGTTTAATCATATTTTGCCGGACTGCTCTGAGCATGTCCTATGATGACGTCAGAGAAGCAGTTTAATTAATAAAATGTAAAAAGCTGAAAAATTGTCTCACAATAGTCATTAAACATTTTTTAAAGATGTGTATTAGCATTCTTTAGTGAGGTAAGGATAGAAATAAGTCATTTTAGTACCATAATTACATTATTTATGGACACCCGGATGTGCACGTGTTTCCGGGACGGATCGGGTAGTGACAGCCAGTGCTTAGTAGTAAAAGGCTACTATGTGTTACACCATATTTATACCCTAAAGACACAGGAACCTTTGGACAATAACACACAGTTCCAAGTAACCAAGCAAACCTTGCTGAAGCAAATAAAGTAGCAATAAAAAAATAACCCCAGGGGATTTTTATACAACTATTAGTTCCTAACATAAAGGATGTTTTTCTACTTCATTAGAGGTATTTGAGTTAAAGCTGGATTCATCCTAAGATGTACTGGAAACTTATACAGCAACAATACATGAATTATATTCTGGAACAGTTCAGTGGAATGAAGATTTTCCCAGCATGTGGGGCTTTCCACTTCTTTTAGGAAGATGTATTTAGTCATCCAGATGAAAAGGCTAAATATGTCATCTACATATTTTAAGGTTATTTGTCTAATTATCCATCTTTTGTTTTCGTGTTCATGTAAATTAAATGCAGTTACAGTTAAAATTAAATATGCAAATTACCATTTAGCATCAGCATCAGCCTATCTATAGACATTAAGGGTTGTTGTTTGCTTCAGCTCCTTGTTGAACAAACCTTTTGGTGTTGCTCCTTATTAATTCAGATTTTGTTTTTCTATTTTAAACAGCAATAACAACTTTAGTTTTTCAGCCAAACCCCGCTTCTCATCTTTAAAGAGCTCTTCTGTTTAAAGTTTTCTCTGCGGGTTCTGTGTTTCAATATTATGAACACGATTTAGCACTTGGCCTCTTTAATTGGCCTCCGTGCAAATTATATCTACTTCCAAACTCATAAACTCAAGTGTGGGTTAATAAATACTGTCACTTGATTCTCAAGTTTCTTTAGCTGCGTTGTTCAGCAGCTGTGAGTCTAAAAACACACCGATGCAAAGGTTTAGTTTGTATAATTAGCAAAGTTTTCTCTCTTCTCTACAATAAATCCATTAATTTTAAATAAACATAATTTTTTACCATGGATACATCTTAATACCAAAGCCAGAGAAGCAAATCAAAGTAAAACTACAAACATTTCTCCTTGAATGAGACCTTGCACATGCAAAAAAAACTTGTTGCTACGGTGATTTTTGCACGACGCTGTCACATCTTTTCCACAGCTAAGACTGACTGCAGTTTGATGATGTTTTTCTCTATACTTCTTACTTTATAAACAACCTTGATTAAAGCTTAATGCGGTCGATCAGATTATAGTTTCTGGAGCGGCAAGAGAATGAGACACAGTGTTCTGTGGAAACAGAAAAAATTTGTTATGTGTAGGAAAGAAAAGCAGGCAGCAAGGTGTGAATTTTAAGACTCCATGAAGGTGTTAAAAATATTTGTGCTCTGGGCAGTGCTGTTAAGCTCTCCTTCACACATTGAACAAATCAATCAGTCTGTTTCTGCAGTATGGTAAAGAGGTTTTTAAATGCATGTGCATAGATTATAGTGTCTTGCTAATGTATTCACACCCCTTAGAATATCCCACATTATGCCATCTTAAAACCACAAGCCTCACAAAAGTTTATTGTGATTTTATGTTATGGATTCAAACAATGTAATGATTGTAAAGTGAAAAAGTAAGACATGGTTTTCAAAATAAAATTTAAAAAACACATTCCAAATAGGTTATGTAATTAGCAACTCTTTGCTGCAGATTCGCAGCTGCCAGCCTTTACATATTGAGCCCATTAGGGTAACAGTTCTGCTGAACAAAGACCCCAAGATGCAGCTGTTAGCAGGTTCTTTATTAGCCCCCATGTTATTTCCGTATTTACGTTTAATTTGAGAATTGAAACTTACTGAGAATCTTTGGAAAGATTTAATATTTAAGTTTACAATATATTTCCTTCCAGTCTGACTGAGCTTAAGCATTGCTTGTAGAGACATACTGTGAAGAAAATCCATTTAGCTAATGTTTTCATGCCTTATAAAGGCTATGCAAAGGCTTGATGGGTATTAGGTGGGCATAGAATGGGATTCTTGTACACAGTCCCCTTTAGTTTACAAAATTAAGTTAAATTGAATTGTGTGATTTTTAAACCGTGAATATGTTTTGATCCAAACAATCTCTTTTAACTCAGACTGTGTTTTGAGCCTTTGTCCTGCTAGCATGTGAACCTCTCTCACAATAGTAAGTCTTATTAACTCTCTAATCTTCCATGATTGCCCTCTATTTAACTCCAGGCTCTTTTCCATAAACTCTGACCAGCTTCAGTGCCCTAGATGAAGGAAAGCATCCCCGCAGTATTATACACTATTACTACCTTTTATTTTATGGATGTTTTCAGGACTACATACACATGTTGGCTGGGATGGTGTTTTGCATGTAACCCTAAAGGTTTGTTATCTTTCTCAGTCTAACAAAGCACTTTCTTCTGCATCTTCATACATGCTTAACATTGCTTGTGGAAAACTGCAAACCAGGGAAGCTTCAATTATGCTGCCGACCATCGATACCGAGTCAAACGTGCTGCTGGCTACAGGATCTGGAGAAAAGGAACATTACAATCACTTTAATTTTTAGACAAAAGCATGTTTTTACTTCGTTTAAGAGAAAAAAAATACAATACTGCATAATGCAGAAACTATTCAGTTAATAGGACAACTGGAAAAACTTGCTATCAGTAGTAGAATCTCTAACAGACTGAAAACATTAAGGCTTTTAACAGGCTAAATTATGCAGAAAGTCGACTACATCTCACAATATTGCCTAATAGCAATAAAAAGGAAACATTACAAGTCAAATAGGGGTTACATTCCAATTAACTATCATAAGTTACTAAATCCAAAATATTTATAGCAAACTGCTGTGCATGTCAAAGAAAATACAATTCACTGCTTAAATGTTTTAATGAAATGGTACAATGGATCTGTTGCTTCATATGGCCTGTTTGCTACTAGTACAACCTTATTAGTTTCCAGTATTCCAGTGCTGATGCACCCCAAAGGATGGGGGGCTCCACTATATGTGATAGATTTCCATCTTAGATGGTTTTTACTTTGTCGGCCTGGGCCTGCTGTCAGACATTGAAGACAGGGACCCTGGCCAAGGCTCTTCCTCTACTGGCTTCCCTGTCCTGTTAGCTTCAGGCTCTTTAGTTGGGTTCCCTCGTGGCGGCTTCTGTCGTCAGACCAAGAGTTCCTCAGGATAAAATCTGTTCCTAAAACGGGACAGATTTAATTTCAAATGAAACTTCAAGCAAGCTACCAAGAAAGCTTAATTTCTTTTGTCATATTCAATGACGAACTCCTCAAATTTGCCAAACTATTAAGTGGCTCTTCACCAGTGTCAGTAGATCATTGGGTGAAGGCTTCCAGCAAGTTGCTGTCTTTACATGTCACTTGTACTACTTGGAACAGCAATGCCAACGGCAGGGTTTAAGTCCTACACCCCAAACCTGATAACCCTACATCTGTCATACCTCCATGTTTCTGGCATTTTACCTCAGCATCATGTGCTCCTTGTCTTTTGGAAATAACCCATTTTTGAAACCTTTTCTCAAAAGCAGACGCTAAAGCTATGGCAGTAATGAAGCCAAAGAAACCCAGGGCACGTAAACCGTTTTGTTTTTTTTGTTTTTTTGTTTTTTTTTTTAACAGAAAGTCTTGATTAATACAGATAGCTTTTAAACTCAGCATCGATTTCCCGGACTGACGGCCAAGCTCCAAATCATTCTTGAAACTTGCAGAGGGTTAGCCACCCTCTCGACGGAGACGTCTGATGTGACAGCACACTGGTGTAGTGCAGGCAGAGCTGTACGTCTGTGAAATGTTTACATCCCAGTAGCACGTAGCAGGGCTCAGAGTCTGAAACTAGTTAGCGGAACTTCCACATCCTGAGAAAGGCTGCTTATCTAGCTTGATGGTTTCAAGTCAAACTGTGTAAAAGTTCCACAAGGCAGGCATATTTGTTTAGGATTTGCTGCCTTGTGCTTGCACAGTGTAAAGAAACAGGCTAGAGACACTTAACTCCTCTGTAGGCTACAAAGTATGATCTAGAGACAATCAGGCAACAACAGACTTAGATCGACATACACTGATTACATAGTGTTTTGGCAGTTAATAATTTGCACCAAATTGATCTGAATGCCCCTACTACAACCAGGACATCTTATGGATTGAATGGAAAAGTGAATTATTAGTTTTATACTCTGACTTTAAATAAAAAGTGATAGTTTTGCTGCATCCATGGAGCTCTTTTTTGAGCTCTTTGAGCCTAAGCAATAGTATTTTAGATTTCTCTCACTTTTTCCTGACCCCATCTTGGCCTCCTGTCCCCTCCTGAATGCTTTTGTTTATGTCATTGTTGGCCTCCATACTCCTTTCAGGGATATTATCATTTACTACCTCTTGCCTCACTCCCCGTGTTGCCTCAGTCCCCCCCTCAGCACCCCGAGGGCTGTGGTTAGAGAACAAGGCAGCAGCAGTAGCCCAAACGGCTAAGCGAATCCACAGAAAAACAGGATTAAATGAATTTATGCACTCCCAGTCAGGACAGGAGAGCAGAAGAAGAAGGAGGGGGGGTGAGGGAAGAATAAAGCTAACATGATTTCAGCCCTCCTCACCTCTCTGTGACTCCGACACAAGTATTCTACCCTTGGGCTGACCTCCACTGCCAGACAGCCGTTCCTCCAAAACTGGGGCCCCTCTCTCTTTCTCCACTGACAACCTCTGCTTTCCTTTCCCTTACAACAAGACCAAGGCCTCTCCAGTTCAGGACGTGAAATGGAAACCAGAGCAGGAAAACTTAAGAAGACAGGGCCTCTTGAACACTGAGTGTGTAATGTGTGTGTTAAGGGTGTGTATAGACCTGCATGTTAGTTTTAGCTCTCTAAAATCTCCCTTTTATATAACTTTTTTTTTTTTCAAACTCTATTAATCTGCGGTTGGGAGAAAAACCCACAATACGCTGAAACATTTAACTGCGGTGCCGTGAATGAAATAAATTACAGCCTTTTGAAAAGACAAAAACATACTCGCGCTGCTTTTTTCACTTGAGGCTGGACATGTGGTTTCTCCTGCCTCAGCTATGAGTCTCTCTGTCTGCCCAGCAACAATCATTTCCTGTCTCCAAGTCAATCAGATGACAGAATCAACACAGTTGTGTTTATATCTTTCTTTAATGCATGACAAAGTCCTTATTGACTTCTGCTGCAGCTTTTTATTGCTTTATTCAGATGATTTTCCCTGAATTTGTGGTGAGGGGAAAGGGAAAGGACGTACGGAGCCTGACAGAAGTATTTATATTCCTAAAAATGTTCAGAAGTTGTTGAATATGATGACAGGCTTCAACCTTTTAGCATTATTCTATGAGACAGACACACACATATGCGGTTTGCTATGTCGTTGAAGCTAAACTATACTTTGCAATGAAAGATTTTTAAGGTCGAATGTTGACGAATAGTTGTCTTGTCGGGAGATTTTATCACTTGGTGATAAAATCAGAGGACCTTTGCAGCTCCTCTAAAGTCACCATCTGCTTTTGTATATCTAACAATCATAATAATGCTCTCCTTCCTTCATCTGTCAGTTTCAGTAGATGGCCATATTTTGGTAGGTTTGCACTTCTTTAAACTTCTCCACATCTTTTGCCTGACTTGTCTGCTGTGTTTCTCCGCCTTCATGCTCCTGTTTAAGTAGTTTTCTGCAAAAGTGCATTCAGATCGAACGTATTGTCTGCAGTGATTTCCATTACTCACCGCTCTGCGTTTCAGGTGCACAGTTTTCACACCCCAGACTGCGTCATTAAAAAGGAGGAGCTTCAGCCATGAAGCTGACACCCGCAAATAGACCGAATGGTTATTGTTATTATTTTTATTGATTTATTTAGGTTAGTGCTTCATTAGTGCAGGTTTGTGTAGTTGGAATTTGTAAAAATGAAAAAATAAAAACTACTTTTCTTTCAGAGATATTTTTTTAGGTAATTAACAGCTCAACTATCCCCCATTAAGCTCAGAATTAAAATAAAAATCATCTGCTTTTTCAGTGCTACTTCATTTGTGCAGGTAAACTGTCATTTGTGCTGATTTGGTTTTTAATACAGAATCATTTTTAATTTCAGCTGATGCCATTGCCATCCCAGCAATAGTTAGTCATGCACAATTATTGCATAACATCACATGCAATTCCTGTGCTGTTGTTAAATATAACAGTGGGCGTGTTAACCTTATTTAGTGGAATTATTTTTTTTCACAGTATTTTGTAGTCCATGCTGTCTTATCCCCATAGGATTTCCTGTCAAGGTCTCAATATTGGCATTTCACAATAAAAGCACAGGTGAAACGTAGCAGTACAGACTGCTACGAACTGTTTTAAATCACCTTAGGGAGACCATTTATTATTGGAAAAACCCCAGAAGCACTTAAAAAAAGAGTCCACATTGGTTAATCCAGAGCTGGGTCTGGATGACAGTCTGATTCAGCGGTACCTCCTTGTAGAACCTGTGCAAAGAGCAACATTGCTGGGGGGACGCGGCAACAGACGGATGTCTGAGCCGGGGGGAAGGAAGTTTGACAAACAGTCTAGGGCTAAATTAAAACAGCTTTTTTAAAAGCCACCTAAAAACCTCATCAGAGGATTCCTTATTTCATCCTTTGTTATCATTATTTCCTCTGTGTTTCATTTTGACTGAAAAAAAGCTTCTCCTCGGCTGCATTTCTTTAACCTACCTCACAACTGCAACTAGTCCCTGATTAGTAGCCGCGACACGATTTCACAGGAAAGTTCAGCTCGTTTTAATTTTAGCAATCACCGCTCTGCTCTCTCCATGTGGTGCTGATGTTTGACAACACCTCAGTTCTATCAGGTAGAAGCAGACAGGAACAGTGACCCCTCTAATCACATGGGATTCACCGCTGACTGCTTTACCGCCCTTTATCAAGTGGCTTGCATAGGGATATTATTTTATGAAATTAAGACCATCGCCCTTGCCGCAGACACTGCGCTCGTTCTGAATGCATCTTGAAAACCTCTCATACCTTTAAAGCAAAGTTACATTTTACAGAAGTTAAATCACACCTAGATGGACTGAAATCCCTATATAGGTTACATATAAAACCAACTAGCTGAACTGCATCACACTTCCAGGTACAGATACAGGAGTTTTGAAATAAATGCACACCACACTTGTTAGATTTGTTTTCCATCTGAAAAACTTCAAAGGTTTGTGTTGTCCTGTTCATACAATCCAAAAAAAATGCATTAATGATTTAATCTATAAGAATACTGTTCGTATACTGTTCAAGGCTGCGTTTGTGGTGTGAGGGAGAAGTGAAAGGCCTTACATTATTTATATGTGAAGGAAACATTTTTATATAAAAGGATATAGATATTTGCCATTGAACAAAACAGAAGCAAACCTGTTTCTTTGAAGTTGAAGCTGGAAAGAGTCCCTGAACCTTTCTGTGCGGCTGTGTTGATTTTTTTTATGTAGGTCTCCTTAATATTCAGTGAAAAAAAGTATTTTAGCCGAACTTGACAAAAAAAAAAAAAAAATACCAACTTAGGTTTTGCATGTAACAGTGAATTATATCATATTTGTTAATGGAGTCCTTTAACTAGCAAAGGTTCTGCTAAAAGCAGCGTTTGAGGATTCTTATGATAGCTGATGGTGTAAAGTAATCCCTAGCTGTGCCATTAAAGAAGAGCAGTCTTTCCTTACCCTACATTGCCTGAGAGCATGTTTAAATATGTGCTGACATCAGCAGTTAACAGCAGTAGTGAACGGAATCAGTTTTGTTACATGCAGCCGTCCAGGAGGAGCGCCAGCGTGCCAAGGAGAAGAACGAGAACGAGGTGGAGTCCACCAGCTGCGCGAACGAGGACATGCCCGTGGAGAAGATCCTCGAGGCCGAGGAGGCGGTGGAGCCCAAAACCGAGACCTACATCGAGACCAACCTTGGCATGCCATCTAACTCGGTGAGTGCTGTTTTATTCTGTTAATCTAAAACTGTGCTTTATATCCAATAAATCAGGGCTACGTCTGAAAGTAGTTGCTGTTCTCTAGTTTTCTGTTCAGTTTAATGTGTTTTATGACTCTGTTGGCACAATGAGTGAAGCTCAAGGGCCTCAAGCTGAATACCAAAACTTTCTAGGTGCAAAACCAGAATAAAAGAAAACATTAATTATGGAATAATTAAGCTTTTTTAGGAATTCTATCCTTTTTTTGGGAACTGTAGACAAAGACAGGAGTGAGATTTGTTTTCATTTACACTTGCAATTAATAATAATTCCTGCAACTCTTATAATTAATTGAAACAATATAGTTTGTAATTAAACATACAGTATAACACTGTTTATCCTTTATATCTCCACATGAAGTTCTCCAAATCCTTTCTGGTCATCTATCAACTTTTTATTACTTTTAGCATATTTGATACATTAAATTGTAATGTTTGCAGCTTTTCTAGACTTTACTTCACCAGAGGTGAAAGATGCATTTTTATGTCCCCTGTTGACACTTTCTGTCTCTGCACTGAGAAGTCACTCAACAGAGAAACATTTTTAAAAAATGCAGTAAGTTAGGTAGAAACTTTGAATGCTGTCTCTGACAATGAGTGAATTGAGAGGGGAGCAACCTGTTCTTGAACTGCAGGAGAGACTCCTACTTGTTATTTATTTCTGTGGAAAGTTTTAAGCTGGTTCAACCATCACACCATTTATTTCTGCGTATGTGAGATGGGGAAAAGAAATTCTAAAAGAAAGCTAAGACCTCCTCCTTACCCCATCACCTTCAGTTCATGTCCAGATATCACAGCATATAAAGGGTAAAAGGAATGGACAGTAAATTATTTTGGGTCTTCTCCAGAGACTGCCCTTAGAGCAGCTCTAAAAAATATATATTTATCTCAAATGAAAAGTTGCTGTTCATTTCAAAGGATTCCACAGATCAGCATACTGACATTTTAACAATGATAACAGCACTTGGGCTTTGTCATTTTATTTGAAATAAAAATAAATAACTCATAATGTGGATGAATAAAGAAAAGAAGGCCCCAGTTGAACATTTAGGAGGCAAAGATGGATGTTTCTCCCAAATCCCAACCTCAGAGTCCAAGATGGCTGCCATTTCTTTAAACGTTGTGACATCTACAGTAATAAACAGTTTATTTGTACTGGTAGTTTGCATGACATTAAATAGTTAAATACATGTAACAACCTCAACTTTTAAACATCTTTATTATTTTAATAAATAACATATAGAGACATGCATTGCTATCAGGTGGCATTTCTAAAACTAATTAGTCTGATCCTTAAGTAAACACTTTTAATGATTTTCTAACTTGATCCTACAGGTCTAAGTACTGTTTAATCCTATTTCCACATCCAATTTTGACTACAGTAGTAAATTGACAGTTAGTAAACGTAAACCTCCCTGTATTTCTATTTTCTTTCTAATGATGGGGATTATTGTAATGAGCTCCCCTCCATTTTTTCTTAGTTGTGTCTTTCTGAAGCAATGATCATTCTGTCTTCTCAGCTTCATGTTAGTTGATGTTCTTTTCAATTATCTTCGGAATAGTTCACGTCAAAAATACTTTCTGGGTTAAACTCAAGTTAGCATATCTACGACCATTGCTCCCATTACCACAAGTTGAAAACCAATCGAAAATAAAATGTAATTTATCATGTCCATCTAAATATGAACTTCATAAATTAAACGGGATGCTGCAATTTTAGTTAATATGGAAAACCAACCAGTTCAGCAGTTCTTGTATGGATTATCACTGATTATTTATATATATATATTTTTTTTTTCAAGGCAGCTAAACTACAGTGGATAAAATACACATTTATTAACATTTATTATATATTTTTTTTCACACACAAATAACATCTTGATCAAAGTGTTCTGTCTGTAGGAGAGCTAACTCTTTGGTGGGCGTGTTATGTTGTCGCCAAGTCTTCAGCAGCGGTAGAGAAGATGGAGAGAAGACAGGACCTAGATAGAAGTAAAAAAAACACTAAAACTTTAGATGATGTTAGCGGCTCACCTTTCAGGAGACCAACGACTAAAGAGGAAAAATATATATATGTATTTATAATGAAACACTGGAGCCATATTTTTCCCTCCTGATCTTCATTTCTGGTTAATTTTCTCTGTTGTCACGGTGGTGCAATCTGGTTTAAGTGAAATAATGAAAAATTGAAAGGCAAATCTTTCTCCTCCCCTCTGCAAGTGATGAAAATTTCATAGGACAGTATGCAAGCTTGGCAATTCTCTAAGTAGTGGGGATGATGGTGCACATGTGCTATAAATCCTCTGATTTTGCTTGGAACAAAGAAAGCCTAGCGTGTGATCACGGCTAAAATATCTTTTACACAGATTTCTTCTTGATTTATTGTTTTAAGCAGGTTGGATTTGTAATGTTTCATTGCAGTGATTGAGGCATAGCTCAATGCACATTCTTTCAATGTAGTCTGATAGCACCCCAAATGTTGCCTCATGACCTGAGCAGTAGGTACAGTAATGCTCGGCTCGTTAATTGTCTCAGCAAAGTGCAAACTCTTCTTCTCTGACATCTCCTACGACGGAAGCAGAGAAACGAGGTCAGTGTAAACAGGGATAAGATATTCATACAACATTGATGAGACCCATAGTGTTTAACGACATTCCAGGGACTTCTTATGATGAGGCAGAGAAGACTTGTGCCCCAGCCTGTTGGTGGCACATATCTACCCCACCCCCCCTTATTTTTTGTCTTGCTTTGTTTGTTAGCCGGCCTGCCCTTTGGAAGAAATTAGCTCAATCTGTTTGTGTTTCTGCGAGGAAACGCAACTCCCAAAACTCTTGCTCCGAGCTGTGCCGTCCATCGTTTCCCACGGAGATCAGATGCTAAAATATTCATAAGACGCCAGTTGTCTTTTTGGCCCCATAGGGGGAAAAAAAAAAGACAAGTTTTAGTTTCCAAAACAGTTCAGCCTTTGTTTCTGGGATAAGTTTTATGTATATTTGGTACATTTCAGATAGACATCTGCAATGCTCTGCAGGCACTGTGACTCTTCCACTGTTTGGGAAGGAACATAAAGGAGAGGATTGGGTCGTCTTTGGTCTGCACATTAAGAACAGAGGATGCCAGTTTTCCCCTTCATCTTGAACTAATCTTCTCCAGAGAACTGCAGTTGATGTCAGGATCTTCTCAGCTTTTAGCATCGATCTGTGGGATTTGGTTTAGGAAGTCGGGGAGAAGTTGCTCACTTTCTTTGGCAAAGTGTGAGTTCACACAGGAATACAGCATTTAAGAATGTTTACTGTATTTAATAACATGCAAAAAAAAAAAAAGTGTGCCTGTTTTCACATATGCATATCAGGGGTTTGGACTCGTGGGACGATGGTAAACTTCTCGTCAAAGACTGACACTATTGTTTAGGATGGGTTTCATTTTAGTGAAGTAGTCATACAGTATGCATGTGTTACATTAGTATTCCATGGTTATTCCCTTTAGATCCTAATACTGTACCTCTGAATCTTAAGCACAAGGACACTTCATGAGAAGATGCATTTGATGTTGGTTTGGTGAAAACAGGAGGGATTTTCTACTCATTCTTCAAAGGAAATATTTTCTTGACACTGAGCAGTTAAAGGGCATCCTAAAAATGCAAAAATGTAGGTTCCTTTACAGCACAAAAAGTTTGCTATCTAGGCAGTGACATGCCCTCAAATGTGAAATCTGTCAGAAATAGACACTGTTTCAAAGTTATAGAAGCAGTGTTAACAGGAAGTATTATGTATTAATACTTGAATGTCACTCTGTAAATGGAATTGGGATTCAGGTTTCCTCTTTTATCCTCTTTTATCATCGCTGTTCAATCACGGTGTTCTGAAATAACATTTTTGATTCCCCTGTTTCAGATTATTGGAAAAATGAAATGTTTTCAAACCTTTTTTGACTTGTGTACCCCTTTAGGCATTTTGTCTTACCATGATACCCCTCTATGTCAAAAGTATTTATGATTGTCCAAAAGTGGAAAAATAATTACAATAAATAAAATAACTGTTTATAAAACAAAAATTACTTTATTAAATCTTTTAACCTGAGCATATAAATCTTAGGCATTTTATTATTTCCATCTCAAATAGAAATCAACATAAGTATGTTGCCTGGAAGTTGGTAAGGAATCGAAAAAAAAATAAAATAAATAAAATCATATTATAAACCTGTATTCATAAAACTAGTGCTCCTCTAAGTAACTGATTTATAGTCAGTTTTTTTTTTTTTTTTGAATCGGGAACAAAATACAGAAGAAAAATTATATTCAGACTGACTTAATTAGTTTTACTTTGTTTTCTCCAAGACACCTAAGCGGTTGGTTATTAGTCATCAATATGCTTTTAAGGCCAATTTCTCCTGGTACAGTTAACCTATGCTACCAGTGGCATGGTTGCCCTGACAGACTAATACATTTCAAGACGTTACATCTAATCTGTTCATCTTATTTAGATCAGTCCATGATTGGCTGCTGTTTGAGATCTTTTTGTTTCTATGATAATGTCAGACAGGTTCTAGTAGAAATCAGTTGAGAGGTTTTTCCTTAGAGGTTTTTTCAAGACGCCTAACATTTCATCAAGGAGCAGTTCTGCAGATTTTACATTTTCTGACATAAAATGATGAGAAAGTAAAAAAAAAAAAAACCTTCTGTTATATAAAATCAGTAAAATTATTCTTTTTTTCCGCTTTAAAGACCACATCTCCTCAGGACCTGTAGTAACCCAATAAAGTCAATTCAGTAAATTATTCTAGCTTTCGTCCAGATTCATCTGCACAGTTTTCTGAAGGAAAAAAGCTCTCATCGTCCCTTTTTTTTTTGGCACTAAAAAGACAATCAAGTAAGAGATCTAATAAAAAAAACACAATCCTGTGCAAAGCTAGGTTTTATCATTAAACACACATTAATAATTTCTTTCCAGTTAATCTTCTAAGCCTATAAATCCCTAGGAAAAACAAAAATAGGCAATGCTTCCGAATTTATTTATTTTTTTCTATGCACAATAAGACAACAGAGTACTTTTAAATCTAATTTAGCCACAAGGCCTGCTGAATTACTGGGAGTAAATAGGAGTTATGCACATACTGCAGGTTGCATATTTTACAGTCCCATTTTGGTTGGCAATAAAGTTCCTTTGCACTTGTTTAGTAGTAAAGTGTCAGTCACACTTCTAAAAGCCCCTCTTGAGTTTCTCCAGTTCTCCAAGAGTGTGTTAGCTAAAAGCTCCCCGAAGATTTAGCACGCTCAGCAAAAGTTGTTTTTTTTTTTTTTTTTCACCGGCAGCTCTCTGCAGGTATTTCCTCCACAAGCTGGGACAGAATCACTGTTTGTTTTGTCTTCCTGCTCGCCTTCCTTTTGACAGGCTATCACCCCCAGCTTAGCACTGATGTTGCCGTCATTATGTCTGTGAAAGCACAATGATTGGTTGCTCCCAGGTATCCTGGGATCAGGCTCTGGTCCAAAACACACTCGCATACTGAAAACAACGAAAAAGACACTTATTCATTGAGCCTGTGTGCTCCTTTTTGTGTGTCTGTGTGTGTTTCCCCGCAGCCCAACGACCCAGTGACAAATATCTGTCAGGCAGCAGACAAACAACTCTTCACTCTGGTGGAGTGGGCCAAGAGGATTCCCCACTTCTCGGAGCTGCCGCTGGACGACCAGGTCATCCTGCTACGAGCAGGTATGTCAGCACAAGTTCAGGAGTTTAAAAAGGAAACGTGTAAGGAGAGTTCTTAGAAAGCAGGCTGTGCTGGGTGTGGATTCTACTTTAATAAACTGAACTAAACTGCAGGAGAAACAGGTGTGTGTTTCGTCTCTGTTTCCCTCTGTAACCTGCCAACCTTACAAGACAATCGCATATGAGATGATGGATGGATTTATTTTTTTTTCTGTAAAAAAGTTGCATTTCTTATAAATATAATTCAACTTTATTGTCAATACATTGTCAAGTACAAAGCAACGAAATTCACACTCTGCATTTAACCCATCCCTTGTCTTGAAACCTTAAGATATTAGATTGTTTTTTTTCTGGAAAAGATCAGGTTGATGCATATGGACAAATTTAATAGGAAAAGGGAAAAAAACAGGGGAAAACATAGTTTCAGCTCATAAAAGAAGTCCTCTGAATACAGAAGTATACAATTGCCAGCGCTAACGATGACTTTCTAGGCATACAGGCTAAAAGTTGTTTAAAACTAACCTTAAATGAGATGCCTCCAGCTGCTTCTTCTACTTGTGAAAAAGACAAGCTAGCTGCTATCATCTGTCACCTCTGCTATAATCATCAGCATCACAAGCAGGACAGCAGCACATTGCTTTCATTCTCTGCCTGTCGCTCCAAATTACACCATTTTATTATCCGTCCATCTCTAAAATAACGAATGGAGAAAAAAAATCCCCTCTCTCATAATTCCTCCTCAGCCTTTCCACATAAAATGATGCAGAGACTTCACCAAAGTGGAGAGATATTATTCTGCAGAGCTCGTCTCTTCTCCTCTCCCAGGTTTTCTATAAATAACCGCTTTAGTTCTGCTGTATCACAGATAAAAGCATCACAGCTCATCTCATGGTCAAATTCAACTTTAGGGAGTAGAGGCAAGCTGTTGCCAGGCAGAAGAGTTAAAGGAACCCTGTCGCTCACCCACTGCGTCTTGTGTCTTTGCCGATTCCTCCATGTCAGGCCCCCTGCATTGGCACATCAAGCCTGTTGTCTTTATTGCGATGGCAGGCACGGTTCATCCCGTTTACACGCTTGTCTTCTTAGAAAGCCTGATTCCAGTGTCTCAGCGATAACCTGGTGCTTGTGCTTGGGAGAGCTGCAGGGCTTTTGCGGTGCGGTTGTAATTGATTCATCGGAATTTTGCCTTTGTTGTGGTTTTAATTTTGTCTCTTGAACGCTGTATGAACTTTTGTACTTGGACTTACCTTTTTTTTTTTTCCTGATTTACTTAAACCATCCTCTGCCTTGATCTCCCTCTCCCCATCTCTGTCTCAGGTTGGAATGAACTCCTCATTGCATCATTTTCACACCGTTCCATCGCAGTAAAGGATGGGATTCTGTTGGCGACAGGGCTGCACGTGCATCGCAACAGCGCCCACAGTGCTGGAGTGGGAGCCATCTTTGACAGGTCTTTATTAAATTTTGCTAAACCTTTTAAAGTGTGAAAATAATTTCTAAAAAATCCAACTTTACCTGAACGTGTCTTGGATTTTTCTGCTCTTAGATCTATAGAAAATAGATTGTAATTGTATGATTACACAAAGGAAAGTGGAAAGGTAAAAGTCATAGAGACACAACTCAAAGGAACATATTTCAGCCTACAACTTGAGAAATTATGGTCAAAGATAATATTTTTTTTCCTAATTTATAATAATAATTCACAATATTGCACAACACCAATACAAAATTCTTCTGATACAGAAATGTTGCGCTACGGCCTACACAATCATAGATGTACGGCGTAAAGCAGTTATTTACATCCTCCATAAGAAAGGCGAGTCACAAAAGGTCTCTGCTAGAACTGCCAGCTGGTTGCTGTATGGAAGTCAAAATGGATCCAAAGCCCACATTAAAACGTACATTTAATTTGTTTAAAAAGTCCAAAAAAGTCAGCAGAGCCTGAGCTTCCTTTACCACCTCAGCAATGCCTTAAGATGATTTCTTCCATGCCTCAATGCACTGATGCAGTAACTCATGCCTAAAGATCTCTGCCTGACTATTGATCACATGTCCTGTTCTCTGCCTGGTGGATGTACTATTCAGGAAGCCAACTGCTCAGGCTCCTTTTTGATAGTCGGATAGGATTTACTAAGAAACTGCATTTTGTAATTTTTTGTAAGAGATAATTATGAAAATATAGTCAGATTAAAACTTAAAATGGGTGTTTAATGAAGTAAAATAGGTGATATTTTTCTGTTAGCTCCTATTGAGATGAATTATGTTTTTCCAGAAGAAAAAGTCACAGCAAATTTTACTTGAAGTTGTTTTTTTTTTTTCTTACTGCTCATACAAGGCAAGTGAAGTTATAGCCTTTAATGGGTATGTTTGAGTAGTTTCATTTTCTGACAGCGTATGCCATTTCTTATTCTTTCAATAAAGACATTACATCCAATGGAAATCACAGAGTGAGGCAGCACAGAAATTATTGATCAACTCCACCGTATTAAATATTAACATCAGGGTGCATCAGAGTTTTCAGGGAGAACCCTGAGCTACCTCAAAAAATGTCAAAAATAAAATGAATAAATAAAATCCATGTAAAGTCGAGTCACAGCCTAGTTAGGAGAGTGTAGGAACCGCCCTGGTGGCGGTTATTGACATTGTGTGCCAGCAGATAATCAGACCATGACATGTCTTCCACTGCCTCACAACTTGAGCAAAACTCATAGAAACTGGTTAAAAATAAAAAAAAATATATATATATATATATATATATATATTGCAGCCTTGCAGAGATGCATCTTAGAATATTTGGAGATGTTTTCATCTTAATCATTTATGAAGCTTGTTTAAATACCATAATTCAGCAATTAGTTCATTTCTTAAAATCTACCGTCTCAGTTTCACACTTTTTCTTCTTTACTTTGATCTTGATAACTAATGAATGAACTGAAAATGTTCTTATTTTGCAAATTTTCATTTTAAAATCTCCTATTCTTATTTGAATATTTTTTATACTTGTTAAATATAGCTCACATTGCAGCTGGAAACTTGGGTTTCCCTACTGAGGGACAATAAAAGTTATTTTGATCCTATAATAATTCCATAACTGTCTGTTAGCCAAAAATTAAGTGATTATCTCTAATAGAAGAAACTTATGCCATAACCAACACGTCACATGAACCACAAAAAAAAATCCTGAAATCAGGAAACGATGCAGGTAAGAGAAGCAGAAAAATTCTACTTTCCAAAGGATGGTCCTTTTAAAACAAGGGTTCCCGTTTCAAAATAAGGAAGCACCGCATACAACAGAGCTTAAAGTAAACCACGTAATATTCCTTGAGTGACACTGCAATAAAAAAAAGCATATCAGGCTGCTGACAGACGTCACTATATCAGTCTGAGTAATCTTGAATGTTTCTGCCAAGAGGAATTTGGAGAAGTTTATGAGAGAGCTAAGTTGGCGAGATCATCCTGATGATAACGTGAGCTTTCATTGGCATCAAAAATCCCTCAGTGCTGCAAAGGTGGAATGTTTAGATACTTGAGTGAATAAAAGATATCTTCATCTCAAAAGTGCAGGTTGGTTTAGGCTTTGGTGCGTATTTATCTTCATTTTAAAACAAATTTTTATGAATCTCTAGATAAAAACCCATATTTTACATTTTTAAAGGCTTTTCTGCAGTTTTGTATTTGGGTTACAAATCTAGACCCCAGGAGAATATCTTCTGTTCTTTGTAACATGACCGAATCTTAAAGATAAAGGCATTATGAAATAGTACCTTTTACTATTAGTACTGTTATTTCAACTTCTTGTTTTTAAATCCAGGAAGCGCTCCAACACAAATTCAGTTTTAAAATATTCCTTGGCCTAAAAACATTTTACAATCATCAGCTCTTAGGAAAATATAGGTTTATGTTTAATCTCAGAGTTGCAGAGCTCTTAAATTCGCTCAATGACTTTACCATTTGGAGAATTTCTGCTTACAAGAGAAACCACTCTACTGAGTCAGCGCTCCTTTCTCTCTGATTTGCAGAAATGTGGAGGAACCTGCAGCCTTCGTGACCCCAGACTTAAAGCTTAGCCTTTGACACTAAAGATCATTTAGTGTTAATCTGAATATTAAAATGATAGCCAGATATATCCAGTTAATCTTAAGATTGTTTTTCTTCTCATTTAAGATTTTCTGTTCTCAAAATGAACCTCAGATCAACACCTGAATTCATTTAAAACCATTAGCGTTCCACAGGGTTGTGTTGTTGGCCCTACCTTCTTTATTTGTTACTGCTATGCAGATGATATTCAGTTGTTTTGTTTTACATAAAAAAATATAGTTGAACAAACCTTTTAAAAATTGAGGCTGACCTTTGATGGTGTTTTTTACATTTAAACTGTAAAATGAAACTGCATAATAATGTTAATACTGTTCAGTGGTAACAGGATTGCATAGTTAAACAACTTTTATTTTTATTTTGTATTCAAATATAGTGTATACAAAATTAAATTTCATTTTGTACAACTTTCAAACAGTGAATGAGCAGCAGCTTAGCAGTAAAATGAACATTTCCATTTCATAAAATGCAGCAGTGATCAAACCAAGTTCACCTACTGCAGAAATGACATGAATGGACCACTCTGAAATGTTAAATTTTTCATTAAAATATAAATCATGACAATATTTTCCATTGAATTGTCATTCATAACCCGTTTTTTTATTGACAGTCACACATAAAATCCCTCAGGATTTTGTGTAAAGAACAAAATCCTTACGTTGTCATGCTGGACATTCAGACCCTGAAGCAGAAAAAAAAGCCTGTCACCAATGTGACTGAATATCAGCAGTTTAGTTTCTTAAATACTGTGTAACATCCCCAATGCATAAACTGGGGGCAGATGAAGCCAACAGTTTTTTAGATGTTGGTTTTTCTACCTTCAGGCAGGGCTGGGCGATATGACCTCAAACCAATAACATTTGGATAAACTGGACAGTTTTACCTCAATAACGACAAATGCATGATAAATGCACTAGCTCCTCTATCTATTTCTTTCATGTTAAAAGATTCTAGAATGTTAACAATTGACCAGGAGAAAACTGTTTCCTCTCTTGTGAAAATTTTTTGATCAAAGGTAATGGAGCCTTTTGCACATCTTTGAACTTAACAGCGTGGCTTTGCTGTAGGTGGTGGAGGTTGGATGTGTTACTTTGAGTTGTCCCAACAGTCTTCAGACAAACTTTGCATTTCATGTTCTTTTGCTCAACATCTATGGCGTAATTTTCGAACCACCAAAACGAGCACACAGTGAGAACAATATGAATCGTTTTAAGCCACACAAGCTCAATAAAAACCTGTTGGCCGTATGGTCAACTCTGAAAACTTAAGCTCAGCTTCATCTCTGCATGTTTCTTCACCGGACACATCATCCGCCATTCTCTTTGTTTACGCTCCTTACTTGATGGGTGGGGTCCCGTGATTACACACACACTGCCTTGTCTTAAAGGGGAAGGAGCCACCAGCGCACACTAGCAAAACGGCAGAATTAAGTTTATTTCTTTTACCGACAATGGGAAAATTGTCGCTGGGTATCATAGTAAATTACGATAATGGTAAGAATCTGGTTTATCACTCAGGCCTACCTCCATTATTAGTCGCTGATTCGCTCTTAGACTATAGCTTGATAGCTTGGCAGCACTGGGAAATGTTCACCATTTTTCCACTGTTCTCCATTGTGGCTAATGGCTCTTAATGCTTTTTCCCAAAATCCCGCCACTTTGAAATAGTTTTGTAAGCCTCACAAGGCTAATCTGTATCAATGACTATTTTTCTATTAAAATATATATTAAAATCCTTAGACTGAAGTTTGATTTGTTGGTTGTTGAGATTTTCCAGCCTACTTCATGCTGTCAGACTAGTTCTATGTAACCGATTGCTTACATCAGCAGAACAGGCAGTAATTAAGTCACTCTGTATCTTAATGAATTCTGTTCAACTGTCCAAAAACTGAGATTAATCCAGGTTAATTTGTGATTAAATATCAGGGTTTGGATTTTTTTTACATGCAGCCTGGTGGGTTCCTTTTTTATATAATAAATCTTGTTGTGTTAAAGCTGCACTCTAAAGGTTTTGTGTTAAAAATAAGGTGTTCTCCCTGATACAGATGCTGCAGGAGTTTAAATCTTATTGCACGGCAAGCACTGATTGTTGGTGGTTCCAGGGTTGTTCCGTAATATGCACACCTATTTTTTTGTAATCTCAGGGTATTAGTTCGGATCAGAAGGTAAAAACTTGGACGCAGTTGGGTGTTGCAGACAGACAATGCTTGACTGCAGAAGATGGATGTGGTGTGTTTAAACTGCTGATTTGTTCAGACAAGTCTCGTGTTTTTTTTTTTCATTCATCTGAAATAATTTATCAGGAGAATGATCAGTGAACACGTTGCCAGCAGAAAATAGACAGCTACTGTCAACCGGCCAGTTGTTGAGCCAGGGGACATTTTCCATCTCTGCATTAACTGTGGCAAACATTAAGATCCAGAGCACTGATTATGCTTCCTTATCTACTCCTTTGTCTCTCTTCTCCCATACAAATTAAGTCTGATTAACTTACACACTTCAGTCCCTTGTTTTCCCCTTTTGGCTCTGTCGTTCCTCCTCGGAGCAAATTAAATTAGCCGAGAGTCACAATTGACTTAGCAATCCTAAAGGCCTGAAAGAAAAAGTGAGCGGAGAGAATAAGGACGGGCGGCAGGGCGAGGGTGTGACCGTGTCAAAGAGGGGTAACGGTTGGGGCAAACCCTACCCTGTGATGTCACACACAGACAGTGGGAGTGCTGGTGTTGGATTACAGCTTGTGTTTACTCTGCGGCTCTCCCTGTATAAAAACCACACACTAAATATAATTACTCTGCAGGGTTGTAAACTTTTCCACTGATCTAACTGTGCCTCACTGTGTTCATGCGGGTTTATTTTTACACAGATGTGAACTTGTTGGATGTTGAAAACATATTTTTAATATACTGGTTTGGAAAAATTAACTTGAAGAGCTGTTTGCATCAAAAAAGAAAAAAAAAGTACCAATTAGAGTCAAGTGGGTCCCTGTGATGTGAACTTTTCTGGCACTTATTTGGTTATTTGACATAAAACAGTAGCCAAAGCAGACTGCAGTTCTGGCCACAGATTTTGCTTTTATGTCTTATTTTGTCGTCTTTTCTTCTGTATAGAGTGCTCACAGAGCTGGTGTCAAAGATGAGAGACATGCAGATGGATAAGACTGAGCTGGGGTGCCTTCGAGCCATCGTCCTTTTCAACCCAGGTAACAGTCATGTACAAGCAAGCTTTCACTTTCAAAACCCTCACTTTAAAACAACTGTAAAGTGAGGGTTTCAAATGAAGAGCCTAGAAAACCAGTTATGGTTTTAAAGAGGGTAATAACAGGGCACAGAAGCTCTATATTTAGCCATATAAGGAGTGCTGTCCAACAATCTTGCTACTGTATTTTTTCTCAGTATTTTGCTTTTAAAAATCTGTGGGTTTTTTATGCTTTTTTTTTTTCATGTCAAACGTTTTACTTTCTAATCTACTAGGTAGGACGATCAGCTGAAAGACAATGCATCTTTCCTTATCTTTTGAAAGCATTTTTTTCCCATCCTCTTTTTATCAACTTTTCTACAAACTTTTTATGACAATTTCGGTTCGGATCGTTATGTTTGCAAGATTTCATTTTTGTCCTCAAAATCATATTCTGTGTTAAAACAGCCATCAGATAGGATTTCTGATGCTGTTTCTCCTGTTACAGATACAAAGCAGTTTATGTCTTGAGTCAGATGTCATTGTTTATGTAGGGACTTCAAGGTCTAGTGGTCAGAGTTGGTTTTAAGTCAGGTATTTACACAAAGAAAGGGCATTTCCCACAAAGAAAAACTTAGAAAAGACAGCTGGATGTTCTTACTGCAAATTTCTCCATCTGTCAGTCTGTTAATGTTTCTACTCATCTATCCATCAGTGCATCCTTCCATTTATTTATGCAGTCACTCATCCATTTAGCCATCAGTTTGAACATCCTACCATCAATCCATCAAGCAAGGCTTTTATATTTTTGCTTATATTCTGCAAAAGTTTTTACTAAAAATAGAAAAGGCTCCTGATATCAGGCTCAGCTTATTACAGAGGCATGACTCACTGATCTGTTTAAACCTTATCAGAGTAAATTTCATCCATGTTTATCAAAGCTGCCCATGAATGTGACCCAAGATCCTTCCTCGGCCCCTCAGGGGCCACATTGGGTCTACGCACCCCAGACAATCTGATCGTCTTGTGCTCAACATCTTGTTCCTGGTTTTCTTTACTGCCTGATTCCTGTTAATTAGCAGTTTGTAAGTCTGGTTTATCTGAGGGAGCAGGGGGGTGCAAAAAAGGGGCCTGCAGTCATTCCTTTCCCACACCGAGCAAACTAGTTCAGGCTTTATTGAAATGCAGCTCTTTGTCCAGCAGAAATGTTCATCAATGACATGTTTGTTTTGCAAACCACAGTCCTTCTGTTGAGCCTAAATTAGCAAAGCCTTAATTGGACAGACCCAAAAGGGGCCACACATGTTTGAACTGAGCTTGGAGAGTTACAATGTCCTTTAGATGTCACAGTCTAACTTTCCAGGAAAAGAAGGATTCTTTGAAAAAAATATAAAATAAATAAACAGATGATTAAAAAGTGCATTTATTTGCTGATTAGCTAATTCTGAGTTCTATCTTTGTTTATTGTGTTTGAGGCCCTTTCAGGCATGTGTGAAAACTTTAGGTTAAGCAACACAAGAAATGTTATAGAAGGCTAAAGGTGCCTTGATTCAATGGATTAAATGTCAAATGACTTAGAAACAACATTAGAAATATTCATGAAAAATGTATGTTGAAGTTTTGAGTTTAAAATATTTTATTTAAATATTTAATTAAAAATAATGTTATTATTGTTCCCTCATTGATAAGATGTAAGGAAAGTAGTTAAACCTGCTCTAACCCAGGTTATTTCTTCTGTGTCTACAGACTCCAAAGGTTTGTCCAACCCGGTTGAGGTGGAGGCTTTGAGAGAGAAAGTCTACGCTTCTTTAGAGGCTTACTGCAAACAGAAATACCCCGAACAGCCGGGCAGGTGAGATTAAACCCAGTGAAGATGCCACAGGAGAAATATTGTCACCATAATTTGCCTTTCATCAAATCTTTATACAGCAGTGTACTTATCTACCATCATCTGTGTTCACTTACTCTGTATTGGGGTTAAAATTACAAAGTTACAAATATAAACCTATTGCTATTTTATATCTCATTTGATTATTAGAAAAAAAACAACAGAAGATACAAGTTTGATGCATTTTCAGAGTCGAACTTAGAGTGTTATCAGATGGGACAGCGATATTGAACCTATTAACAATCCTGTACATAACATGAACCAGTAGCATTAGGAAACCTATAAGCTCAGCCAACTCTGTTGTTACATGTTTTAATTTCCTTGTTATAATAGCAATTAAAAAAATATGTATCTACTCAAAAACATTAGGAAAGAAAGTTTTTACCTTGCCTGGAAGATACAGTTTTATAAAGACAGTTTTATGAAATTAATTTAACATTAAATATAAGATTTTTTCTAAAATAGTGTCTGAAATATTTAAAAGGTCTGACCTCCATCAAGATGAATGAAGTTAAAATTACAGCAGTGTGACACTCTGGACCTTTTGTAACTGTACATCTGAAGGGTAAAAATAACTTAGAATTAAACATATATTGTACATTTCTAAAACCTATACAGAGATTTGATAAAAAGTTATTATATTAACTTGACAATGCAGGATTAAAATTGTCGATGTTTCTACAAGCCATATAATTTAGGGTCTAAACAAGATGCCAAAATATATATGTAGCTTCGCTTGAGGGCAGAATGGAGCTCATCAGGAGCAGACGAGCCTGAAACATCAAGGGATGCCAAATCATTTTGTCCATCAATTTGCAATGTTTTCTTTTTTTCATGCCAATCCACCCAGTTTTAAGTTTAAAAGGAGTCTCTCTGAGGATTTCAACCTCAATTAGGCTTGTATCCAAGTCTAGAGACTCTAAAGAGATAAGAAAAAGTCATAAATGTTTACACAAGTTAACATTTTTTCTTGGCTGATAGAATTTAGATATCATCATGCATGGAGAACAGATATCAAATCTCCTAAAGATGGAACTCAGGCGGAACATGTGTGTAGGAAAAAAGCACAGATCCTAGAATGGAACCCTGTGGTACTAAACTAAGAACACATTTTCACTGTGTATCCAAGCCATTAACATGTTTTCTTTTTATTCTGCGTTGGGTCGTAACAGGTTTGCCAAGCTGTTGCTACGGTTACCAGCGCTGCGCTCCATCGGGCTCAAGTGTTTGGAGCACCTTTTCTTCTTCAAGCTCATCGGCGACACACCCATTGATACCTTCCTCATGGAGATGCTAGAAGCCCCTCATCAAATGACATAATGGGAGCGAGCACTCCTGGTCCTCAATCTCTTGAACCTCGCCCCACACTCAAGACCCCCGACATTCAACACCCCAGCTGACTTGGATTAGGAGCATCTCTCCAAAAAAGACAGTTTTAACAGAAACAGATTTCTCCATTCTTGTTTTAGTCCCTCCATCCATATTTTCTGTTGACCACCTCTGAAAATGAGGAATCCTTCATGGTTCTGGGTCCGTTTTATACCTTGTAAAATATATAAATAAGAAAAATATCTATATATATATATATATATAAAGAAAAAAAAAAGCAGTGTGTGACGAGATTGGACTAAAACGAAGACGAGAACACAAACATACTGAGCCATGGTCTTCGGCTCTGCTTGTCATGCCCCCCACACCCTCCCCGATCGATATTTTAACGGCCACAGAACCCAAGCTGATTATCACAACTCCAGATTCTATGGAACTCCTGGGATGTTTAATCTTGGATTTGAGCCTTTTATTGCTTTTCAAGACTGGAGAGTTTTTTGTTTTGGTTTGGTTTTTTTGGGGGGGGGCAACAACACATCAAGCAAAGAAACTTGTCTATTCAATCTGACTGAACACGTCAGCTCTTGCACTAGGTGTTTTGTTGTTTTTTTTTTAATTGGAAGAGTGATCTTGCCGGCGTAGAACTCAGAAGTGGCTTAACAAGCGTGCGAGAACTCCCAAACCTCAGGTCTCTGGCCAATTCCAACAGACCCGACCATGTCTTACTGTACCAGCACTGTGCAGCGTAAGGGAAGGATGTCTTAGCAGTCAACAAATCACCCTTTCCTGTTGTTAAAAAGAGTTGGAAGAACCTGCTCCGTACAATCTGTTGAACTCTGTGCCCATAAACTGTTGTAAATTAGCTTTATACGACATGAGCATCACTGGATGCTCCAGAAGGCCTCCAGCAGGTGCAGGGCCAACTCATCGCAATTTTTTGCAGGCATTTATTTGCCTAAACAGAGTCCCACATAATCTCTGAAATCTCTTTACATTTCATGCAAATTTCTGCCAAGCAGTGACAGCTCCATGCTCCGAAACCCCTCTGCTCATTGCAGCAAGCGTCTTTTTTTATTATTTTTTTTATTTTTATAAACACCTCATATCTACCTGTACTGAAAGCTACAACAGTATTGACCTTATTTTCAGCAATGCACAAATACCTCTGTTTCCATACCCTCATGTAGGCTTTGGAGAATACGGGAGAAGCGCTTGTTTGTTGTGGCAGAGCCATTCTTTGTTTGTTACTTGGCACTTAACCTGATGACGGTGTCGTTGGGTTTCTAAATGGAGAGCGGATGTTGATGTGATCGACCTCTGCGGTGCAGTTTGGCACTCTCCCGTTCCAGAACGCCTCAGTACTTCTCCTAAAAAGAACACACACATTCACTCTGTGCACTTCTCTGGACAAACCAAGTGACATTTAATTTGAACTGAAATGTTAAAAATAATTTTGTGTAAACGTGTTTCGTGTCTGTTTTTGTTTAGTTTTTTTTGTGTGAGTGTTTTCGCCCTTTTCTGCTTTTCTTTCTAAATGCTGCAGCTGCTGCAAAACTATGCATAGTGTACATTTCCAAAGACTGTCCACAAAGCGGCTTAACAAGAGTAAATGTTTGCAAGGCGGGCATCCCTGTTTTTCAGATATCGATAGTCATTTTTGCTCTGGGTCAATCATTTTCATACAAACTAGATTGGGAACGGAAACATTAGCTGATGAACTATTATTGAAATAATCAGATAATGGTGCTTTCCTTTTATAGTTGGAGTTCTAATAATCCAAGTTTGAGAAAAAATTGAAAGACAAATAGATCAGGCTTAAAATCCCAAACATGAAAGACTTTTACTATACTTAAATTAAAAGGATTTCTATTATTGAATCAGTCATCCATTTTAATACTGAGAAATAATTTGTTTTTGGCTTATTTTCTTTTAAGAAACCTGTTCTCAGACTGATACAGCAAAAGGACTTCATGAAAAATGGAACATAGTCCTTTAGTCGTAGTGCTTTTTTATGATGCATTCAGTTTCTAGAGTCAGTTGATTATTTAGGCTAATATCCATTTTGTCCCAGCTTTTGAGATAAATGGAATAAAGCATTGATTCTAAAACCGTTGGGATGAAATATGGCAACAACCACATCAAATTTAAAACAAACCAGGACATAGCTCTGTTTTTAAACCCTTAGATAAACATAGATTTTAAAAGCAACAACTGACGACCCTTTTGCCTTTAATTAAGATAGAAGGAAATTATTTCAACTATTGCCTTTCATTGCCTTTTTAAAAAAAATCATATATTTTCAGTAACACCTTTAAAAGAGTTCACCAATGGCAGCAGGGGCTTAAATCAGTTCTCTGCATTTCTGGTTAGTTAATATTCCAAATTATCTCCAGACACATTTTATGTTGACAATGTATCTGTGAAATGTCAAATGTGATTGAAAAAGAAAAAAGAAACATATACTGGATGCCCTGATTTACCTAAAGTGTAGTGAAGTGTGATGATTTGTGTACTGTGAGCTCCCTCTGGTGGAAGAGAAGCAGCGCTGCAACATTACTTGAAATAGTTTTCTAGTATTTAAACAGACAAACAGAAGGCACTTTGTCACAGCTTTCTCATTGTCACGGATGCTCTGCGTCAGGCAGAAAAGCAGGAGCTTTCCCCATCTAAAGACGAGAGAAGTAGCAATAACTTAAATTTAACCCATCAGCATGGTTGTTTATTACTAAAATGAACTTTAGCAAGGTGGTCTGTTCTTGCAACCTATCCAGGTGACAGTATTACCTGCCAGCTTGAGCTCTGTTTACAGTATTTATATATTTGGGAAAAAACCTATATTTGTTTCTCTGATGAAGAATACGCTTTGTCTTTTGTAGAGATTTGAAAACAAACACTTGTTTCCCCAACATTCAAAATGAACATTCTCATTTCTGGCTGAGTCAGAAATGAGAGTGCCATAACCCTAACCCTATTGAAGATTGCAAACAAGCCATAAAAAGCATACAATTTGCAAAAGTTAACAGTCCCTGTAGGAAAATGGCAACTGGAGAAGATAAGGAAATAATCGTCCACTTAGAATAAAACCCTAAACGAATGCTTTATAACATAAAGCTATATTTTGTTAATATGTATATGTGTATATATTTATAAATATATATCAGCAGATCTGCTCATTGAATATTTCAAAACTGAAAACAAGAAAAAAAAAATCAAAATTTCAAACTTTTCCTAATTTAGGGGAGTTTAATGCTGTTTTTATCACAAATATGGATGGGAGGGTTGGGTTGTAACTTTTATTAAAAAAAAAAAGATCCACCAGCAGCAGCTCTGAACTTAAAAGAAACCAGCTTAAGCCGTTTTCTGTGACCTCGAAAAATAAGGAGAGGCAAAAAATAAAAAATATCAACTTTAAACTCTCCAAAATGTAAATGTTGCTTAGCAAATGTATGTTGAAAATGTGTATTCAGGAAAAGCTGAGCTTACAACACAATCACTGCTTTGTTTGTTGCATAGACAGTCAAATGTTCTAGTTTGAAAAAAAATAAAAAAAAAAAACTTGGGGAAAAGATCTATTTTTGTACAAAGGTAATTTTATCCTCTGCTTATTTACTCTGTTGTTCTCCTTCTCCTCTGTGGGCTGTTTAATCGGTTGTGGAAAAAGCTTACTCAGTTTCAGGGGGAAAGTGTAACTTTGCGAGGAGGGAAGAATTGTCTGCTTTGGCACTTTGATAACTGTGTCGCCTTTTATTTTGCCATCTCAACCTGTCACCACAAGACGGGGAAATCTCTGATCGTCGCATTTTTATTTTCTGTCTTTAAGGAGACATTTATGTCACCTGTTGTTTGTTGGTTGTTTTTAATGTTCTATCTCATGGACAGAAAGAAAAAGTTATTAAAAAAATCTTCAAATTGATGAAAGTTGATTTTTTATGTCTCTATTATTTGAATTTAAATGACAGAAGTAACAGATGCAGAAGGAAAACCCGGACCCTTCAACTCCTCTACGGCCAAAGCTGCTCCCAGACCAGGAGGAATACATAGAGGTGGATTTCATCACAGTGATTTATCTGCAGCTTTTATGATACATGTTTCCCATTGCTAAATTTCTTAGAAAATTTAATTCCATAAGACAATCAATAGGGTATTTGCAAGATAGTTTTGGTCACCTTTCACAAAGAGGACAGGCTACAAAATCATTGCTGCAAATGTTCGATTTCAGAGAGTAATGGGAAATATGGTGAAAGGAAAAACTTGTAGGAAGAGTGCCCAGACAACACATTTTTTCTGCAATAAAAATCTATTTTTTGGTTAAAGTTATATAGGATGTTTTTTTCCAGGTGGATCATCTAAATAAGTGGTCCTCCTAATTGTCAACCATTCTGGTTATATGTTTACGTAAGGCCGTCCTACGTTCTCATACCCATTTTCACTTACCGGTGGCGAGACTAACAGTGGGAAATGTGCAAATCTTATTTTGGAAAGTAAGCTTGTATTAGCGATGCAAACAGCAACTTTTAAACAGAGCGTGCACAAGGAGAAATGGGCTTGTGCACGCTCTTGCACGCAATTAATAGGTGTCTCCTCTCTGGAGCAGGTATAGGGTTGTGCATGTGCTTTTTTTTTTTAAGTGGAGAGGGTGGGTCTTTCAAAAAAATTGCTAAGATCCTCCACTATACCTATACCTTCAAGTCATAAAATGACAGAATAAACAGATGGAAATAGATCACTTTGAGCAGTATCTCTAAACAAACCATATAGGATGATTTAACAGAGCTCTGTTTAACCTTCCATTTTTCTCCCTTCTCTAAGCAGAAATTATTTATAGGATTTTTTTAAATAGGGTTGATATAAGGTTGCTATTAAAAATAAAATAATTGGCATTCCTCTGAATATAATTGGTTTCAGTGGGAATATGAGTCAGCATCTACTGTAACTATGGAACCTGAACTGTGTTTGGACTGTTATGATTCAGTTGAGCTTTCAGAGTATCTAAAATTATTACCTTCACCTAAGCCTTCAATGTGAATGTAAATCCAGTATCAACAAATTTATTTAATGATGTACAGTTCAGTAGGCTGCACAGTGATGCAGTGGGTAGCACTGCTGCCTTTCAGCAAGAAAGGTTTTGGGTTCAGAATCGAACCCAGAACCTTTCTTGCTGCCCTGCATGCAGTTTGCATGTTCTCCCTGAGTATGCGTGGGTTCTCTCCAGGTACTCCGGCTTCCTCCCACAGTCCAAAGATATGATTGTTAGGTTAATTGGCTTCTCTAAATTGTCCTTAGGTGCGAGTGTGTGCGTGAATGGTTGTCTCTGTGTTGCCCTGCAATGGACTGGCAACCTGTCAAGGGTGTATCCCGCCTCTTGACCATTGAGAAATGCAGCAACACCCTTGCAACCCCAGCAGGAATAAGCATGACGGGAAATGGATGGATGCACAGTGCCTTGCAAAAGTATTCGGCCCTGTTGAACCTTTCGCCACATTTTCAGGCTTCATACATAAAGATATGAAATTGTAATTTTTTTTGTGAAGAATCAACAAGTGGGACTAAATCATGAAGTGGAAAGAAATGTTTTTACAAAATTACAAAACTTTTTTTGCAAATACAAAACTGAAGACAGGGGCGTGCAAATGAATGGGCTCCTTTACTTTCAGTGCATCAAACTTGACCTAAATGACTGATGATGATAAATAGAATACACCTGTGTACAATCAAGTCTCCGCATAAATGCATCTGCTTTCTGATAGTCTCAGAGGTCTGTAAAAAACTGCAGAGAAGACTATCATGAAGAACAAGGAACACACCAGGCAGGTCCGTGATACAGTTCTGGAGAAGTTTAAACTTGGAGTTGGATTTAGACGTCCCAAGGAGCACTGTGAAAGCAATAATACTGAAATTGGAGGAGAATAAAACCACTGCAAACCTACATAGACCTGGCTGTACCACTTAACGTTCAGCACAAACAAAGAAGACTGATCAGAGATGCAGCCAAGAGGCCCATGATCGTTCTGGGTGAACTGCAGAGATCTACAGCTGAGTTGGGAGAATCAGTCCAGGTAGGCTGGGTCCTTTTGAACACAGCGCCTGTCTCAAGAAAACCCCCAGGCTCAATGTTTATTCCTGTAAAAGTGAGTTTTTCCTCTCCACTGTCACTACATGCATGCATTGTGTGAGGGGTTGCTGTAGAGTGGATCAAATGTGATAACTCAATAGCTCTGAAATCAACTTTTTCTTAGCAAGATTTTACCCATCTGTGTGATCTGATAGCCTTTCTAAGGTGCCTAGTGATGGCATGTTGTGAATTGAGTTAACAGATGAAAAAAGGGCTTTGTAAAAAGTGAACTAACGAGTACTTTGAGGAGCAGAAACAAACACAACATGAAACATACAAAACTTTATTAGGTTGCAGATTATCTGGGAGCTGGAAACAAAGAATTTATTACAGAAACCAGGATGTTTGTTGTTTTCAAATCGACTAATCCAACAGAACATGACCCCCAAAAAGTTTTATATACAAATACAACAAAAAAAAAAATGTTTGCAGTTACATAAAAAAAAAAGATTTAAAATAAATTTAACACCAATTCTTATTTTGATGCCTTCTGAAAAAAGGAAAAAAAATATTGTGTGGCACACAGATCTGACAAATAGAGAAATATTGGTAACATCTTTTTTTCCATTTTATTAAGACTGAAGCTTAATGTAAATATCCCCTCTTCAAATAACTGGTACTTAACAGTCACAGACGAATTAAAAGGACAACAGGAATCGTACGAAGGCCCAGTAACTACAGTTTAACATTTATTGTACAGTAGCTGTTATGAAGCAGAGGCAAATGTAGAGTCAAAAATACTGAAAGTCGCTGTCAGTGTTCCTTTAACAGGATTAACTTTATTTTTTTCCCCAAGAGATGAATAAACGTGACGCACAACATTGGCTGTTTGGAAGATATTCACTGCAAAGCTGGTGTGTTGGTGGTTGGTGTTGCTACTCCTTACTCAATTTCAGGGACAGTTCTCTGCATCCATTAAGAGCTCCGTTAAAAAAGGTCCTCTTTTCTCGTGACACGATGTAGAAAAAAAAACAAAAAAAACATGTATATAGAAAGTTGAATAGCCCAAAAGTACTTCAGAAAAAGCCCCCAGGGAATTAGCAGTCGCTTTTCCATAGCTTGATGGTTTTGTCGTTTTCTAAAGCGGCAGAAGCGATGATGTTCTCTGTTGGGTGGCAGGCAGTGGAAATGACGACATCTGTGCAAAACCAGAAAAAAAATTTATAAGACCACAACATATATCAA
>NW_015150485.1:1524280-1529401 GCF_000732505.1 Cyprinodon variegatus | reverse complement strand
TTCATCTTGTAGTGGTGCGTCAAATGCAACGTAGATTCCCATCCAATTAGATTGAATTTGGTATTGATGACGTGAAAAATAATAACGGTCACTCCATTGAAATGATTCAAACCTAAAGTAACGAGCCATTTTTCAAAAAGGAGTAGAAAGTACAGATATTTGTGAAAAATGTAAGGAGTAGAAGTAAAAATTCGCCATAAAAATAAGTAGTAAAGTAAAAATATCAGAAAAATCTACTTGAGTACAGTAATGAAGTATTTATACTTCGTTACTTCCCATCTCTGGTGTGGAGGTGAAAGCATTATGCTCTGGGCCAGTTTCCAGGAGGACTTTACTGTTACTGGATCCACCGTATTGTAAAAACAGTAAAGACGTGACTCCCAAACATAATGCCTAACTAAAACTGGACAGCTCAGCATCTTTCTGGAAATCAGTTTAGGTAGGTGAAGCAGGCAGAATTAAGGGTGGATTATACTTCTGCAACCACACACATTAAATGTCGCTTGCGACTGGTCGCAAACCAGTTTGGCTGGTATGCTTCTGCAATGTCGGTCTGGAATTTCTAGGGATGCACAGCAGTTTCCCGCCAAAGCGGTAGAGGGAGCCTATTCGAGAACTCGCGAGAACTTATTCGGCAGTGTCGGCGGGAGTGTTTATATTCCAAAACGACATGTCTGAGGCATTGTACAAGTGGTTGTACTTCCTCTATCCTCCTTCAACCTCTATCAACCTTTCGTTGTGGTTGTCCATTGTTGTCATTACTCCTCAGTTTTTAAAAATGGCGCCGCCCCCCCGAATCGAAAAGGACGACCACAAAGACAGCCGGAAAGGCATACCAAGGACTAATCACAGCTGCTTTTTTCTGCGCAATTCCGCTTGAGGTCTGCGCAGGTTTGCAACCTTCCGACGTGCAGTCAGGATTTTTTTGAGGTGCGCAACACACAGAGACAGATTTGCCGGTTGCAGATGGCTATGCGTCAGAAGCATAAATTGGCCTTTAGTAGCAGAGCTTCTGCAGAGAGAGGTGAACTACTGAGGAAAAGTGTTGCTCTAATCAGGAGGAGATTTACTCAAACTTCAAGTCATTTGATGCTTTGGGGTCATTTACTTTGGAGGACAAAAATTAATTTACAACCTTAAATCTTAGTTTAAAGCATAGTTTAAAACCATAAAAAAAATATCACTTCTTCATTACAAAACTTTTTCATTGACATTACCAAAATAGCAGCCATAAGAATTTACCGATATTAGGGCTGGGCGATATGACCTCAAACCAACATCATGATAAATGCCCCATCTCTCTGAAAATAATGGCAGGTGCAACTAATCTATTTTTCATTTATATATTGAATAAATCATGTTACATATTACTTTCTATTAAATATAAAAGTCTTATAACCATTTATGCTTAAACCTTCAATGACATCCATTGAACAGGAGAAAAATGTTACCTCTTGGAAATATTTTTGCACAAAGATAATGGAGACTTTAGCACATCTTTGAATTCAACAGCATGTGGTTGTGCTGGTGGTAAAGGAGGCTGGATGTGTAACTTTGAGTAGTTCAGACAGTTTTTGCTCAACATCCTCTTTGTGGAACCCAAGACATTTCCAAATTACAGACATTTAATTTTTTGGGGGGAACTAATACGATAAGATTAACTGGTATTGTTTTGTTTACGTTTGTTAGCAAATTCTTCACTGGGTTCATCCACCATTCTCTTTGTTAGTGCTCTGTCTGACTGGATGGGTGGAGTTACGTGAAAACACACGCTGCTGTATCTTAAAGGGGAATGGAAATACCAGCCATACCTTGCACCGAGGAAAAACGGCAAAATGTTATTTCTTTTACTGACAGCACAATTGTCACCGGTTATTGTAGTGAATGACTTTAGCGGTAAAAATCGGGCCTACCAGATATTATATCCGTTTGAGTTATACAGGATTTTATTACCTATTTTTTGCTGTAGCATGTGGTAAAAAGGCTTGAACAAGTGCTATTAAACTGAGAACAATATGCAGCAACAAAAGGTATGAGAACAGCTGGCCCATGTAATATTAAATGGGTGATTCTATCAGCATACCATTATCAAAAACTATAGATGCAAACAAATATAATCAGATATTAGTATTTTTGGGTAATTTTGATCTGATATCCGGTACTAATAGTTAAAAGACAGTTTGGCATTATACTTCCCCCCCCTACAGCCACCTGATAAAATATATTTTCACTTTAATAACTTTATTTGGAACTTTTAGCTTGTTTTTCCATTTATAGGATTTTAAAGTGGCTTAATTTTCTTTCTAGAAAATTCAACAGAATCAGCAGGTGATCATACAGTTGCCCAATCTGTCTGCTGTACCTGTGTGGCCCTGGAGTTTCTGCACGATCTCCTTTGTCTGCAGGTTCCAGATGTAAACCATGTTGTCCTCAGAGCCTGACACAATCCACTGGAAGAGAGCAGCAGTCCAACAGTCACATAAATCACATCTACAAAGTTTAGACTCTGCAAATGGAACAATTAGGAATGAAAAGGAAACAAAAACGGTTACAATAAAACAGTAACAGAGCTTACCTTCCCACCAGTGACAGAGAAATTAGCAAAAATGCAGTATTTCTCATTCTTATGGCCCGTGTATGTCTTTAAGCACTGAAAATATGAGAAACAACTCAGAGTTAAACATTATCTAAACAAAAATAAGCAGGGAGCAGAGGATTTAAATTTCAATTAGATTTGGTGCAGTTCTATATTCAGTGATCTTATGAAAGCTCAGAATAAGAAAAAAAACAGATTGTGCTTCTTGTAGGTAAATAAAAGTGGATTTGGGGATTTCTCCTAGTATAAAATCAATTTCTTAACATTTTCATTCAGAATGTTTTCCTCACCTTTCCTTTGCTGTAGTCCCACAGCTTCAGTGTGCTGGAAAGATGAACCATATTTTAGATTACAGATTGTTTAAAACAAAAATCCAGAGTAATCCTGGTGTAGTACTGCCCTCTACAGGCGAGCATCATGAACAACACGGGTAATCAGCATCTATAACGACGATCCGACAGTGCTGAAAATGGGAAACACTCACTTATCCAGAGTGGCAGCCAGGATGTATTTCCCATTGGGAGAAAACTTCACAAACGACACCGGAGGGTTGTCATCATCTGTTGAAAGCAGAAGCCAAGTTAGCAACAAGCCAGGGGAAATATCAGAATAGAGATGCATTTCATTATACATGGACCACATCTATGAGGCTCATTATAGAAACTGCAGCTGGATTTATTGGTGGCCATTAAACTAACATTGTTAGGAATTATATTTTAGACAGATCAGCTGACAAATCTCTGTAAATGAAAACTCAAGAGGTTCATTTATTTCAACTTAAAAGTGAAACTTGCAAATATTCTTATAAGAAAATGTTATGTTTCTAGTTGGCTGCCTACGGTTTACAGCTAATTAAAGACCAAAATTATGTTTCTTCTAAACAAATACAGAGGGAGCAAATGCCGGGACATCTGTTAATCTTCACCACTTAAATGTAACGCTTAAAGGAAGTGTTTCACAAACCTTCCACATCTGAAACCCCTGATGCTCATTCACTTTATTCCAAAACGCTTTTTCCTTCCACCTAACTTTCTATTGCATTGCCTGGATACAGCCCTCCTTAGCAAAAAAAGCTTTGTTCCCTTACCTTCCTAGTGCTTAGTATTATTAACAACCGTCAGAATTATTTTGACGTTTTTTTAGGGAAGGACTAGAAATTATTTTATCAGTTTTCTAGATTTTTTTTTCTCCATTTTTTATCAGCTATAGGAAACCATCATATTAAAACAAAAATAAGCGTTTTAAATAAAACCACTAGAAAATAAATCCAGAGGAGTTTTGCTTTTTGAATACAAGAATTTAAGTGTTGAACGTGACTTTTTGATTTTTTCAAGTTAACTGAGAGGTAGCTGCTCTTACCAATGAGAGTTTTTAAACACTGGCCCGACGCTGTGTCCCAGATTCGGCTGCAATCAAAAATTCAAATCATGATTCATAAGGAGATCAACAAGACTAACATTTGTTTATAAAATGAGAGGAGAAGCACAGCTTCATGGACTCACCAGAGGCCGTCGTAGCTACTGGACACAATCAGAGAGCCGTCTCTGTTGAAATGAACCTGCAGATTCAGACACATTTCAGAGTTCAGGTTCTCCTTTATCCGTCAACTAACAGAATACTCATTGATTGTGAAAGAAGCAAACTTACAGCGGAGACAGGGTCAGAGTGAGCCGGCAGTGTTTTCAAACATTTCCCAGTCTTCACGTCCCATATCCTCACACTCTCATCAAACTAGAAGCCAAAAAAACAGCAAAACCAAATAGATTATTTAAAAGTTTGCTGCTAGTGAACATTTTGACTGGAGTCTTGGATCTGCTCAGCATTTCTCACCGATCCAGACACGATGAGGTTGGACTGGGGGTTGAAGTTGCAGCAGAACACATAGTTGCTGTGGCCTTTCAGGGTTTTTAAGCACTTTCCCTAGATTTGAGATAAAATACTCAAATTGTCACATCTGTTAATCACAGAAGTCGTCTTCCACCTGATTTAGGCCTTCTTACCGAGTTGACATCCCAGATTTTCAGGGTTTTGTCATCAGAGGCCGAAACCAGGAGGTTGGAGTCAGAGGACCAAGCAACGTCAGAAATGCCCTGAAGGTTAAGAAGGGAGGGAAAAAAAGTCAGTAACGAAGCTTTGGGTGTAATTCCTTCAGGAACTGAAGTTCTACTCACCAGCTTGTGTCCAGATATAGTTTTCTCAAACTTGCCATCATAGGCTCCCCAAATTTTTATGAGTTTATCAGCAGCTAGAAAACAAAACAAAAAAAAGACAAATCAAGACCAGTATTAGTTAAGTTGCCAAGGAAAATAGCAAACCTGTAAATCATATAAAATTTTTTATTTTTTAACTGGAGGAATAAAAATATTTTTCCAAAATAATTTACACAGATTGGAAAATTAGGCTACGTTCACAAAGCAGCCTGAAGTGACCTAAATCTGATCTTTTCTTGGCAGTATGAACAACACAGATCTAATGGTTTCTAATGCGACCCGGACCACCTGACTATGTGGTCCTGAATCCAATAC
>NW_015150485.1:1517898-1522617 GCF_000732505.1 Cyprinodon variegatus | reverse complement strand
AAAACTGCTATTTTCAATGACTACTTATTTTTGTCCAGCTCTAACATCAGTATCACTATCGGTTATCGGCTACATGAGTTTTAAAATATCGGCATATCGGATATCGGCCAAAATCCCAATATCGTGAATCCCTAGTTGTTAATGCACTGGCTGAGGTTGGGAAAGATCACCAGATGTGCTCCAGATATACCATCCATGTTTACTTCCATAAACACAGAGCATGCTTGCTTGAGACGTCATTGCGTCATCTACTGCACATGTGGGACATCCAAGTCGTGTGAATGCAGTTCACACAGAAGATCACTTACAAGTCATTGACCTTCCAGAAAAATGAATCAAAAAGCATGAATATTAATCATTACTAACACTACATTTACATCACTATTAGTTTAGTTTCCAATGACACTAGTGAACACCAGTTTCCATCAAATATGTGTCATTTATAAAGAATTGCATCATTTTATCTTCCTTTCTTATAGTTCCACTACAATTATTAGCTTGCACAGCATTAAATTATCTTTGCATCCTAGAAAATACACAGGCAAATATTTGCTCTGTGTGCAGAAATAAAAGGGCTGATGTGGGATTTCATCATATTAAAATACTACAATTTATGAATCCGACAGGAAGTAGGCTTCATAAAGCCGTCTGCTTTCATGATGCAGCTTTGTCTGATAAACTGAAAGTGGTTATTAGGATTTCAGGATATTTTCTAGGCAGTCATTTTAACTAAAAACCATATATGTGCGTATGAGAGTCTAGTTTTTAAATGTTTGCTATTCTGTGGAGGAACGAAACGGTTACAGAACGAGAACACCGCAACCTGTAAAACGTGTGCTGTCAAAGACGGAAAAGTTTGGAATTTGTGTTGAAGCACAGCAGGACTGCATTAAAGGTCATTTCGTCATTTGTAACATGACACGAGGAAAAACATAAAATAATGGAACTCACATGAGCTGGCCAGCCATTCTCCGCTTGGGCTGAACTTGACGGAGGACACGGCCTTAGTGTGTCCTGCTAATGTGAATTTCAGGCTGTAGTTTGGCTTTGCAGGTGCAGACTGAAGAGCAGCAGCAAAAACAGAGCAGCACAAACACATCAATGTTTAAAATAGTCTGCAGTAGGAGACCAATAGGAAATGATGTGGATATTTGAATGAGTCAGACCTTGCTTTGGCTGGCTGAAGCTGATGGGACGACTGGAGGCTTAGTGTCAGTCTCTGGTTTCTTGTCCTCTGTTGCCATGGTGGGAGCACTAACATTGATTGCACACTAACCTGGAACAAACAGTCTTACATTATAAAAGGTTACCAGAAAAAAGCACACACTGTAAATGAAAGAAAATCTTCAGAATTTATTGTGATATCAAGTTTTTAAATTTTTCTCCCTCTCTCAGCTGTAGTCAATTGTTTTGACTATTAGTAGACACTGAAAAAAAACATTTTTACTGTTTAGATGGGGATTTACAAGGCTTTTTATAATTACACAAAAGGGCTTAAATCGTCCTTTGAAATTATGTGTTTGGACTTGGACTGGATTTGTAACATTTACGTGATTTTAGGGCCCTATAATTTCCGCGATCACGGACGGAATCGCAGAATTGGCAAATTAAAGCGGAATCTAGTGTATACGCTGAATTTCTACATTTGAAATTCTGTTTTTGTGTGGGAGAAGAACGTACGTCGGGAGGAAATGCACACCGGGGGACGCAAATCTGGGCGACACAACCCCACCTGCTGTCATTTCTCCTCACCCTCCACCATCAAAACATTGAAAAAATGGCGTAGCGGCTCTCCACAGCTCCGCTTTCGGCGAAAAAGTTGAGAAACGCATGCTTACATACTTGCTGTATTTTGCCTTGTTTTTTTATGCACTTTAATGTACTGTATGGAAAATATGATTCTTTATGAAATACTTTATAATTCTGAAATTGAGAAGTCCTATTTTATTTTTTTACTTGAAAAAGCTAAAGGAGCGCTTTTATTTATAACCACTGGTTCATAACCATTAATATTTTGTTAGTACTTAGAGTGCAGTGTTATGTTGCATCATGCAGTAAAAGTACTGAGTAAATCTGTTCTTTTACCTCAATAAATTTAAGGTCATTCCTATTTTATTTGTGTACATTTTAATCATTAACATTAAAAGCACATGCTTTTTACGACTGAATAACAGTAAAGGGTAAAAAAAAAAACAGAATTTTCAAAAATTAAAAAGGTAAAAACGGAATTTGGGAAAAAATAAAACGGATTTTATAGGGCCCTATGATTTCAGCTACAAAATCTGAATTCAGAGGAGTCTGGCGTTTAAAAATTAAGCCCAATAAATTTAGCGAACTTATATTATATTCTTAAGTAATACACTATATGGTTAGGAACAGGCACTCAGACACAGACACTGCTATTTTGGCATTTCTTGAAAAGTAAATCCTTCTACAATTTAAAAAAATGAGAAGAAATATAACCTAATAAACCACATTAAAATACTCAGCTAGCAGCAGGAAAAAAAACTGAACCGGAGCCGTTCTTTCTTTGGCTGCTATTCCCCACTAACTGCATTAGTTGGCTGTTCTTTCATCCCTCCAGCAGGTCCAGGCAGATGGCGACCCATCCTGGTACTGCTCAAAGTGTCTTACTTTTATAAAGGAGTCATTCCTCTCAGTTGCTCATCGCCCAGTGCTTTCTCAGGAAGGCAACCCCATGATTATATATCATTAACGGATTTCTTTAGCCGGTAATATGGAACAAAACTACCATTTTAAAACAGACTTTCAAAAAGTTAAGTTTAACTTGCAGATAGATAGATAGATACCAGAGGGTTAGTGATAAGAATGTGCCTGTATAATAAACTTGGACATGATTCCAATTCATAGGAGTAAACCTGGACCTGTGACACATTAGGGAAAACATTGCAAGATCACTATAGGTTATTTCGGTGTTCATTTTGATGAAAATTAACCCATGTTTCATTATGTGGCGTCTTTTCTTCCATCACTCAGACGATCCAGTCTGTTATAACTAAAATCCAAAGTAGTTATGGACACAAAATAAAATAAAAGCATAACTTTTAGGCTAAATAAAGACTGATTCCAAGTTAATCACGTGTATTTTTTTGAAAACTACATAAAAAGATAAAACCTTTATTTGAGATTGTTAATTATAAGAGACATGAAAAAATAACAAAATCAAATTTACCTTTTTCTATTTGGATTTAACTTTTCAGAGGTTTTGGTATAAATTATGGGAGATAAATAAACACATTTGTTTTGCAGATGCCTTTTACAATGCTGCCTCTGTGTTAATTTATCGACAATAAACGTCATCTCGACATTGTTTAGAATCATTTGCATCCTTTTAAAAGAACATTTGCATGATCAAAATCTAGACCTTGACGGGCTTAAAGAAATAAATATAAAAACATTACAGGCCTTCGCAGAGCAAACAGACATGCTGCAAATTAAAGCCAGTTAGCTGATCTAAACAGTTTTCTAAGCACAAATGTATTCCATGTTAGCTGCATATACTGCAGAAAATGTTCATTTTAATGCGCAAGTAATTTTTTCTCGCATAACACGTTCATACTGTGGTCATTAACATAGATTACTTAATAAATACCAGTAGTAGCTTAAACCGTTAAGCTAGTTAGCTTTTGCTGCTAGCTCGAATTAACGTTTTAGTTTTCGGGTAAATGCAGTTGTTTTGATCGTTTAAAATCCAGCTTGATAAATTTCAGTTTGGTCTCAACCCAAAAATCACTTATAAATCGACTCTGAAATAAAATAAACGTGGAAAAGCAACATTAAACAAAGAACAAGACGGGATCGTCTAGCTTCATTTCTCTGAGATATTGAAACACTAGCTGGGCATAGTGACGTGATTCCAAACACGACTCTTGCTTATTCAAACAGTGTGGATTTTACTAAACGTATTAAGGAAAATGAAAACAAAATGCTTTAAAAAAAATGCTAACTGTGGCCTGATCGCGCAGCGCTGTTGACAAGCAACATCCACGAAGGGGGGCCATCTTCCATTCAAACAATAAGCTTTTGCTAATATGCTAATACTCACGGGGATTGATGCCGATATTCTGTATCCTCGTACACAATAAAAGCAGGGAGAATAATTGTCCAGTAAAGGAACAGGCCTGGCAGAGCGGCCAAGCCAAGCAGCTCGCTTCTAAATGTTAGCGTTGAGCTGGGAGGACCTGCGAGGAGAAGGAGAAGCGGGGAATGAGGTACGCTATGCGTCTGCGCATGCGCAGTACGACGGGAAGGAACGGGAACTGGGAAGGGTCAAACGCAAGTTTCTTCTTGTAAGGTTTCATGGCGGTTGTCAAACTAATTAAAAGTACATTACCGCCACCAACTGATAAGGAGTTAAACAAGAAACCAGACTCACCCCCAGAAAAAATGAAAAATAACAAAAATTATATATTTTCCGAACTGTTTAACTAACCCGACATAATATATGCTTATACACTCCAGCAGACAAGCTGCTTTAGCAGAAAACTCCTTTTACCCAGATGTACCACAGAGCACCACAGGAAATCATTCCAGCCTGTGGTCATCAATCTCTACAACGCCTCCCTCAAGTGATTCAGACACCCACCCTCTGTAATTGACATTTATTCATTCCTTACACTGTGTTTGCACAGCGTCACTATCACTTTATTTGGATTTATAGTTATATGTATGCATATACCTACATACCGGTGTGTGTGT
>NW_015150485.1:1514273-1517759 GCF_000732505.1 Cyprinodon variegatus | reverse complement strand
GTATATATATATATGTATATGTGTGTGTGTATGTATATATATATATGTATATGTATTGTACATTTTTACATTGTAGCTTATATATCCAAGGCAAAACTTTACTTGGTAACTGCTTCTTCAAATTTGATCAATTCTGATAAGCTGTCACATCTTTCTTTCTCCATTTCTTGTTGTTTTTAACCGTTTTCTTCTTTTAGTTTTACACCACTTATATTTTCTAGAATCTCTTCGTCAGTTACTTTTAGAGGCACTCCTCCATGGACTTCCCTTTAATTGATCTCTGCCTTTTCCGCTTTTTCTCATTTTTTGACTCTACTGTCTTCCAATCTATTTCGTTTTCACTATTTCCTTTTTCCATCCCACAAAAATCGCTTCTTGTTTCCTCACTACTCAGGACCCAAGACATTTCTCCACCATCGACTTAGAAACACGCGCCATACACATCCAAATCACTGTCCTGCAACCTTCTTGTGTAGTTCATTGGCAGTTGGCACATAACTTGTCAGTGCATTATTGGCACCTTCTGGTATGGCAGAAAACACAGTAAAATCTCCCCAACTACATTCTCTGAAACAGAAACAGTCCAGTAATTTCCAGAACCTCAAAGCTGCTTAACATGTAACCGACAGAGAGCCTCTGTGCATTATCAACCTGAAGATAAATTGGATTTAGTTTTCTTTTTAAATGTGTTCTAAATATGTCCTTCTCTAGCACATACCCTATGCAGTGTATAATCATGTGTTCTACAGGTTCATCCTCCCCAAGAAAAAGTATTTTCCAATCATTTTCAGTGTAATGTTAAGCCTTGTGTGTTCCAGTTTCACACGTTAAATTACATCCTCCTCTCTAGTCTCACCTCATCACAGCTGCCTTAGCTGTATTTCCATAGATCAAATAATAGAAACGACCCATCATCCCATTATTCCATTTTAATTCTATCTTAATATCATCTTGATCATGCTTTTCATACTTAAGAAGGAAATCTATTATTTCTTTCCTTGCATCCTACTTCACAAATCTGTCGGCAAACTTATTGCCATCTACTCTGATATGGACCAGTACCCATAGGAACATCGCTTGTTTTTCTAGTATTCTGTTCTGATTCTGTTCACTCCCTGTGCAAGCTCTTATAACACATTTAAACTGAATAATGCACTACTAGAATCACAAGAATGTAAAATGTTAACTGTCGCACTTTTTTCTACTCAGTATATTGTTATAACTTATAGACAATGGGCAGTGCCAGCAGTTGTAAGTTGTCCGCTTACTAACTTTAATGCTGAGATATTAAATAACAAAACCAACCCTGTCATTCTCAATTTTTAAATGTCAGTATATACCACTAAATAGTCAGGAATTGGGAAAAAATTGACTCACAATGACTAATTCCAGCATCTCTGGTTGCATTTTCAGTTATCCACCCCAAACTATAGAGCTGTTTTTTCTCTTTCTCCTGACATGGACCCATAATCAATTAAGGGTGCCCCCTCTTGAAGTGCAGATACCAGAGTATATCCCTGTGGGGGCTGGAGCCCCACAGTAGTAATATTTCTATTTTTTTATTTTAATATTTAATTATTTATTTTGTAATTTGGTTTATCTTGCACAACTGTTATGGTGTGGACACATACAAGCAATGGAAGCATTGGCTCTGTAAAAAGCATATCAAGGTTCTGCAATGGCCTAGCCAGTCTCCAGACCTAAATCCAATAGAGAATCTTTGGAGGGAGCTCAAACTCTGTGTTTCTCAGCAACAGCCCAGAAACCTGACTGATCTAGAGAAGATCTATATGGAGGAGTGGGCCAAAATCCCACCTGCAGTGTGTGCAAACCTGGTGAAAAACTGCAGGAAAGGTTTGACCTCGGTAATTGCAAACAAAGGCTACTGTACCAAATATTAAGATTGATTTTCACAGGTGTTCAAATACTTATTTGCAGCTGCATCATACAAATAAGTAGTTAAAAAATCATATATTGTGATTTCTGGATTTTTCTTATAGATTATGTCTCTCACAGTTAACACACACCTACGATGACAATTTCAGACCCCTCCATGATCTCTAAATGGGAGAACTTGCAAAATAGCAGGGTGTTCAAATACTTATTTTCCTCATTGTATGTTACCCTCATGTGTCGTTAAGTTAGGTTAGTTTCCTTAGTTAACTTTGCTTTGTTTCTTAAAGGAATAGTACACCCAAAACATGATTAGCCTTCATTTTCTACTCACCCCCATGCTGAGCAACACTCTGGAGTTTATCTGACGCGTGCATATACACACCAGGAACCTGTAAACTTAAAAAATACTGAATTACAAAAAACATTTAATAAACAAACATGTTTCCTTGATATATATACAAAAATTAATATTAGGAACTATATTTATCAAACATTATACTGGGCAAGTAAAAATTGTTTCTGGGCAAATGAAATGTGAAAGTCACTAGCCCAAAGGGCAAGTGGTAAAAATCCTTAACGTCAACCCCTGACTAATGCTCCAGCTATCTGGAGGTACTCAGGGACATGGTGGGATATTTTGTTTTTGTTTATTTGGATAACATTATTATTTACTCTCGGGATCAGGAGTCCCACAAGAAGCATGTCAGATCTATTTTTTTGCACATCCTGCAGAATCAGCTCTTTGTTAGAGCTGAGAAATTTGAATTTCATTTTGAAACAATGTCTTTCTTGGGTATTGTGGTTTCTCCTGACCAGATTGCTATGGACCTGATGAAGGTGAGCGCAGTTACCAACTGGCCTGTTCCCAAAGATAGAAAACAGTTGCAGAGATTCTTAGGGTTTTGTAATTTTTACAGATGGTTTATGAGAAACTAAGGTTAGGTAAGATCAAATTCCATGCAATCAAACGAAAACAACTGAAACGTGCCGGTGTTACGTCGAGCTGCGTTTCCCTATCAGATACGATATCCCGATTGTATGGCGCTCCTGCTGTCGGTTGGTCAGAATGACAATTCTCCATGTATCACGTGACTTTTGGCAGAAACTTACCGCGAAGTGTGAAGAATAGTCTCGTACGCAAAGAGAGGCTGTTTTGTATGCAGGCAGAGATCTTTTTGTACTCGGGAACAATTTATAGATTTTATGTTCACTGCAATGTTAGAGTCCGGTTTGTAAAACAAATTTTTGTGTGTGAGCAACATTTAAGGACAGTTCGAAAAAAAATAGTTTTATTTGTGTGTGACATTAGAGGAGAGTTTGTAACACAAGTTTTATTTGTGAACAATAAGATTTATTTGAGTGCAACATGTTTATTTGTGAGTGATAATATTTGTTTGTGTGAAACATGCTTTATGCATTTACAACATGCTTTATGTGTGTGCGCAACATGCATTTTTACGGAAAAGGATTAGGGCCACTGGAAAACAAAAAAAAGTTAACTGATTTTTAAATTTTATTTCAGTTTAATATGGGAAAAAAGTCAGAATTCTGACTTTTTTCTCAGAATTCTGACTTTTTTTTCTCAGAATT
>NW_015150485.1:1511926-1513099 GCF_000732505.1 Cyprinodon variegatus | reverse complement strand
TCAGAATTCTGAGAAAAAAGTCAGAATTCTGAGATTAAAGTCAGAATTCTGAGGGAAAAAAGTCAGAATTCTGACTTTTTCACCATATTAAACTGAAATAAAATTTAAAAATCAGTTAACTTTTTTTTTTTCAGTGGCCCTAATCCTCTTCCATACATTTTTGTACACAACGTTTTGGCAGAAAAATCCCTCCATACTGGCCACCCTTATAAAAATTTTCTGGCTACGCCTCTGAGGACCCACAGTGGGGAACCCACTCTGTGATTGAGAGCCCCGACACTCTGGGTGGAGCTTCTCCCCTCCCTCTTGCCATGCCAGCTACAGATAAGTTGGTTTTTCATACTGTTGCTGAAGTTGCAACCCCTCCAAGATAAACACCCCTCCTTTGATTTGCTGTTATTCCTGCCGTCAGTCGCTGATATCACCACACTTTTTTTTGGTGATTTTTGCTTCGTTTTATGAAAAAACGTTTTCTTTTTAGCGTCAGGACTTCTCAAGTCGAAGACAGCCCGAGCAGCGACGGGCTTTTTCCAGGTAGGCTGTGTTCGTGATTGTGACGCTTTAGCCGCGCGCTAACATGTTTAGTTTGTTGTTAACAGCTTTACTGTTTGAACTAGCTAGCCTAGCACAGCTACAGTAGCGACCTGAGCAAAGTTCCCTTGTGCCTCAGCTCTGAGGAGTCAAACTCCAAAGTTGGTTCATAATAATAGTAGATGAAAGATACTTGAGGTATTTTGTCCACACAAAGTGCTGTTTTTAACTGAAAATGTCTGTCAGTAACGGTCGATTCAATTTTGATGTCATACCAAAACACACACAGTAGGGTTACTAATGTTTTTTTCTGTGATTGCAGCGTTTATTTTCTTTTTTTTCTAAAAGTTTGTCTTGTGCATTATAATGTTTGCGTTTTGCACTAAGGTAAGGCAAGCATTTCTTTTCTTAATTAAACATTTATTCACCTTTTAAGAATGTCTTGTGTTCATTGGAGATCAGACAAAAAGATGTAATGAATATATATATATATATATATATATATATATATATATATATATATATAATACTCCTGTTAGTCGATAAATCTCTGAATGGCTTAGCACCTAAATACATCCAGCCTGCTCTGCATACCTAGAACCAGAACTAAACATGGAGAAGCAGCATTTAGTTCCTATGCTC
>NW_015150485.1:1507164-1511471 GCF_000732505.1 Cyprinodon variegatus | reverse complement strand
AGATTAATTGATTTGAAAATAACCAATGATTATTTTCAAATCAATTAATCTGTCTCAATTATGTTTTCGATTAAGGATATCTTTTGCAATAGCATAGCGGTCTGACCATGACAGCCAGTGGCTTTTATCCTAAGTCTCCTAACTTTTACTGAAACATATATCGAAATAACCCAGTTAAAATTCACTGAGTGCTGCTGTGTGTCTCTCCTCTTCCACGTAGCTACTTTGTACGCAGTGACTAGTGACCCCAAATAATATTATGTCCCAAAGCGACAGACCCGATGATATTTGAAGAGCTGGGACTCGAGAACAGAGGTAGAGTGAGGGGAAAAAAAATGAACTAAAACTATCTGAACACACAAACCGCTGCACCTAACCCCAGTTACTGTTGGCTAAAGTAAATCAGCGGAAAGGGGGAAAAAAAGCAAAAATTATTGGTGGGGACTGTCCCCATCATGCCAAATTTGGTGGGAAAATGTCCACACCAGTCCTTTAGAAAGTTACACCAGTGCCATGTGATTATGTGAAGTTATCAGAATCACTTAATCGTGACAAATGTTTACATACATACTGATAGGACTGTTAGCTCGTGTTAACCACTCTTCATAGTAGCTACGCTTACATGGAGATAAGTTACCGTAATAAATGGAATATTTGGGTCTGACTCAGCAGGATCAGAATAAAAATGTAATCTTAACTGCAAGTCGGTTTAACTCAAAAGATTATTAGTAAGACGAGATGATGGGTTTGGAATCTTGACGTCATTGGTTTTACAATGTGGTTCCCTCTGCTTGTGAATTTTATCCATGTATTTTTATGTGGTTGCTCTTCTTTACTGTTCATTTATAACCTTCGTCCTCATTATTCACAGCGGTGGGCAGCTTGTGACCCCATTCTCTTTCGTGTGGTATGAAAACTCTGCACAAACCAGGCTGCCCAGCCAACGCAAGATAACATCATGTCGGCTGACACCGAGCCAGATCCCAAAGTGTTTGTGAACCCTCCTCCCCCTGAGGTGACCAATCCCAACAAGCCTGGCCGACTGACCAACCAACTGCGGTACATGCAGAAAGTGGTGGTAAAAGCGCTGTGGCGGCACCAGTTCGCTTGGCCTTTCTACCAGCCAGTTGATGCAGTTGGTCTTGGACTTTCAGTATGTGGTCTTTATTTTAATTTTATCACGTTAGTGTCAGATAAGAGCCAATTAGTACTGTTTATACATTGTTTAATCAGTCTTACATAGGCAGAGCTTAGCAATATATGATTAAACACCACGTACAATAACGATTCTTTGACTCATTCTTTGTACAGGATTATCATCAGGTAATAACATCTCCCATGGATTTGGGCACCATTAAAAAACGACTGGAGAATAACTACTACCACAGTTCAAGTGAATGCCTGCAGGACTTCAACACTATGTTCACCAACTGTTACATATATAACAAGGTTAGGGGCGTTGTACTTTAAAGTGCCTAGACTGAACTGATTCTGAATCTTTTTTAAATGTGTAATAACTTACAAATTACCATTACTGGTCCTCCTGTACAGCCTACAGATGACATTGTGTTGATGGCTCTCGCTTTGGAAAAGATTTTCTTGCAAAAAGTTTCCCAGATGCCTCAGAAAGAAGAGGAGATTATTCAGCCTGCGGGGAGAGGGAGAGGCAAAAACATCACCCCTTCAGGTAATGTAGTAGCTTCTGTAGGCAGCTGATATTGGGTGGGATTGTAAAACCGTGAATTTGATCACATTTTGTCACATTGCAGTCTAACTTTAATGTCTATGTCTGGGATTTTGGATGTCAGAACAAAGTAGTAGATAACTGAATTGATACTTGCTTTTTATTTGTTCAGTTACATCTTAAACTGTGGTGGGTATTTTTGGCCCCAAGTAGAATTTAGCTCCTCCTATTGTTGAATCAACTTTGACATTTGAAATTTTTATATCAAGGATTGCTCTGATTTGTATGGAAGCGTATTGCATTCACCCCAAAAAAAAAAATCTAATAGCTTATCTCATAATTACGAGATACGGATCTCGTAATTATGAGATACTGATCTCGTAATTACAAGATCTTGTTTCGTAAATATGAGATCGTATCTATACATTTGCTTATGCTTACTTGAGCCCGTAATGTAGAATCTCTCACAAAACTGGTCTTCATGATTGCTTATTAAGAATATCTGCATCTGTTCCACTGAACAGTTCTCTGCAGGTCTAACATGATATGCGTTGGAGTTCCGCTCCTGTTTTTCATTTCATCAATAAATCCATCTATAACCCTGGGATTACTATTTGTGGAGTAAGCATGCAGCGATATGACCGTACGCGAAAATCCGTCAACGGCTCTATTAATACAGATTCTGTATGTTTTTAGTTTTTCATCAGGATTAGGATTTTGAGAAGGTATCGATGGACAGTTCTAAGTGAAACCACCAAGCAGTTTAAATGCTTTTCAGACGCATTCATTTACAACCATAAAGCAGCCTGTGCTGGTTTAATTGTTCCTGCAGGAAAAGTGTGAAGTCAGAGTGGGCTTCTACGCCTAAAAAAATTCTAAGGACTTACTTTACAATGCTGACAAATTCAAATTAATTCAGTCCACATTAAGGAAACTCGGTATTTCCCAGTGTCAAATATCTAAAAGAAAACAAAAGCAGATTAAATCTAACAACCCACTCATTGTTCACATTTCATGTAGCGTAGAGATCTGCAATGACTGTTCTTTCTGATCTCCTGAATATGACATATTATCTCATAATTATGACAACTTATCTCATAATTATGAGATAAGATCTCATACTATTGAGATCAAGATCTCATAATTATGAGATAAAGATCTTGTAATTATGAAAAAAGATCTTGTAATTACGAGATAATATCTCGTAATTATGTGATAAAAGCAGCCGGTCCAGCAGTTCTGTGTGGAGGTAGTGCGAGGCTCTCTGGGCCATTTATTAGGCTCTCTGAGTCTAATAAAGATAATACAAAGAATAAACAAGGTTAATACAGGATAAGATAAAATGAAATAGAATAGCTCCAACAGTTAGCAGAAGAAAGGTGGCTGTTTGTATTTGCTTATGCTATTTCTTCATGGTTTTGGTTAAAAAAGAAAAAAAAAGCTATAATTGTCTTTGTATTTCACAAGTCTGCAGTATTTTTGTTTGTCCACAGTTGTAGTGGGATCAAACTGGGAAAATGAGCAAAGTTTTTAAAAACGTGGCTCCGTTTTTTTTATTTTATTTTTTTTCTGCATGTAGGTAAAAGGATGAGAGGTGACAGCGTGACCAAAACAATCAGTCCTCTAAGCAGAAACTTTGAAAAAAAGGAGGAGCCACAAAAAACCGTAGAGGTGGGAGGTCTGAAGGAACAGCTGAAGTACTGCAGCGACATCTTAAAGGAATTGTTGTCGAAAAAACATTCAGCGTATGCGTGGCCGTTCTACGAGCCCGTCGACGCCAAAGCTCTGGGACTTCATGATTACCACGACATCATCAAAAACCCCATGGATCTCGGCACTGTGAAAGTAGATCTACTTGGTTGTTTTTTATTGCATATTTAATATAAAAGTAATTAAAGTCTTGGCTTACCTCATGATATTTCTGTTGTTAATTTGCAGAAAAAGATGGATGGAGGAGAATACCAGGATGAACAGCAATTTGCTGCAGATGTCCGCTTAATTTTTTCCAATTGCTACAAGTATAACCCCTCACACCACACTGTTGTGGGCATGGCCAGAAAGCTTCAGGTGTGCTGCTAAATTTTGTGCTTGTGTGATTTCTAAATAATGCTCTCCATTGATGCCTTTTTTTCCCTGCCTCATCTTCTTATGGATGCTACAGGGAGTGTTTGAGCAGAAGTTTGCAAAAATGCCAGAAGAACACATAGAGGTTATTGTTCCGGGTAGCACCATCAAGCAGATTCACAGGTCTGAGTTACGTGAGGAAACACAGGTTACTCAGGTACAAGAACAGGTGGGTTTCTGTTATGTTACTTTTTTACTCCTGTTTTTTTAGTCCTTTTTTTTATAAGGTTTTACCCAGTTTGAGTTAAGAGTAGTAAGTAACTTGCTCTCAAGAAAAGAACCGGTGGGGAAGCCCCGAGGCGCAACTGCCTTTTTAAAGGGACATAACTTCCTCATTTAACATTTCTTTTAAGTTCAGCGTGGCTTGGGGAATTAGGAAATGTTTTTGTTTTCATCAAATATGAGATGTCACAATTACTTGCAACTTATTTTATGCTCTCTCCCCCGATATACTGAGAATTTACAGTAGATCTGGGAGATTAAAGAGGTTAGAGATTAA
>NW_015150485.1:1504624-1506841 GCF_000732505.1 Cyprinodon variegatus | reverse complement strand
TTCTTTTAACTTCCAAGCCTCTCTCAAACCTAAATCCTCAAATTGAGCTTTAGATTTTATTAAAATATATTAAAATTGATTTTAGTATGAGATTTTAACACCAGCCTAAAATGTTTAGTTTTAATGATTTTTGCACATCTTTACAAGCTGTGCCAATAAATCTAGAAGGTGTTATTTGTGACTTAAAAACTCATTTGTTAAATGTCTCGCCTTACTGTGCAAATGTGCCCCTAAGCCGCTTTCACACGTGCACTTAAACGGTCTTCAGATGTTCCTAATTGGTGAAATGTGTGAGAACAAATTTCCACTGCGTCAACTTGAAATCCTTGAGGACATTTTCCATTTGAATTACATGTTCGATATATTAGCGGGTGATGCAAATGTGGCAATGAATCTCCAGGAGCCTTGACTGTTCGTTAGCCAGGGTGAGTACCGATAAAGGGGACTGTATCAGTCTTTTTTTTCTGCTTAGCCTGATTTGCTCATCTTTGCTTATTTTATATTAGAATGGATATAGTTACAAATATCTAGAACATAGACTGACAAAACAACCCTATGTCCTGGGGAATTGTTGGAAAAAAAACAAGAAACATCCGTCTTCCTTGGTGGACTTGCCAAAATGTGCCAGAAAATTCTTTAGAACATCTATGGTTATTCAATTGAATCGATTTATATCGTGACAATTCACAGCTATCAAAATAATTACAGAGAAAGCGAGAATCGTTCTTTTTCTCAGGCTGCTCTTCTTTGTTTTAAGTTATCTTGAATCATACTGTATGAGGTTATGAAGTCTGTGTTCATCAATAAGTTTATTTGTCAAGAAATCTATTTTTTATCATGATTAAAATTTAGACTCGGAGTTAAGGCAGAAAAAAGCAGAGTTTATTACAGTTGGGTTGTTGACATGGAGAACGGAACAAGTTTGTGATAAACAGAAAGCCAGGACCTTGAAGAGGAAGTTGTTGCTGTGGTAATTTCATGTGGCTGGCGTAGCGAACTAAAGGCTCTTATTGGCTAGAAAGAAAGTCCTCACACCCTGACTACAATCCAACAGGCCAGATTGGTTGTAAGAGGAAGGCTTGATGGACAGCAATGAGTTGAGGATAGGCTAAATATCTCTGAATTCTGCTTCAAAACGCTCCTTCTACTTCACCAGGGGTGAAGATGGAACAGTGCTGGAACAAGAATTTTCTGTCCCTTGTAGTTTAGAGAATAATCAGCTGGGATTCCAACTTTCCAGCTGCTTTTTAATTCCATAACCCAACATACGGTGGCTTTCTTTATTGCTCTAATTACAGCATTTTGGATAAAATAAAGCCTATCAATTGCATTTTGTGATAGGAATTACAATAGTCAAGCGTTAAGGTACTAAATGCATGGACTCGTTTTTCAGCGTCACTACTGGAAAAGATATTTCCAACTTGGAAACTGTTAGGGGCCAAATTCATGCCATTGCTACCCTGTTTTCCACATCTTCAGCATCAATTCTTTCTGATCTTTTTTTTTTTTGTCTAGGTAAAGACTGCTAATAAAGAGCTTGGAGTGAACCTTGAAGACCCTGTTAGTATTCCCAAACCAAGGAATGAGAACGATGACATAGAGAATGTCAGGGATCTTCCCAAACGGACTTCAACCTTCACCGATAGGTATTATTGCTGACTTACTGCTATTTTTACACATGATGTAGAAGCTTTCAGCTGTCCTTCCTTATTTCAGGCATTCAATGAACCGGGACAATGATCGGGATTCGGGTGACAAATCCTTGCCAATGACGTATCAGGAAAAACATCAGCTGAGCCTCGACATTAACCGTCTCCCTGGCATGAAGCTGGCCCAAGTGGTGAAAATCATTGAAACACTGGAGCCCAGCAGTTGCAATTCTGACATAGATGAGATAGAGATTGACTTTGAGATATTGAAGCCATCTACTCTCCGACAGCTTGAACAATATGTCAGATCCTGCCTGTTCAAGAAGTTCAAAAGATACCAAAGTGAGTCCAGCATATTAACTCAGGTCTTATGTTGAATCATTTGACAAATATTTTTTTAACTTTAACCCTCCCATGCTCTTAGATGGGCCACACAGAGCCCTCAGTACTCACTTAGTTAGCCTCTTCCTACACCCCTTTTTCTTCTCTTTGTTCCTTTGTTGTCATCTTGGGTTGCTGCCGGTTGGGACGGAAAGGATATATATATATATATATATATATATATATA
>NW_015150485.1:1489072-1502783 GCF_000732505.1 Cyprinodon variegatus | reverse complement strand
CATACGGGCGGTGCACTGGGAATTTCCAGCATCAGGTAGTGGGGTTTCTGTTCGTGTTCGTCGCAGCTAGAAGTAGATGTTAGCGTTTTTCAGGTGGTACACACTGCAGGCACCAGAATAATAAAATGGACCATATTTTGCCAACAGGTTTCGTCATTTTAAGTTAATTTAGGCAATAATAAACAGTTTCAGAGGAGTGATCATAGCTCTCTGCATCAGCAGTACTGTCTTTCTCCCTGCCAGCTCCTACATTAGCTTCTCTGATTGGTTGATATGGCGTGTCGAGCAGCTGAAGTTATAATTTTCCAACTCCAGCAACTGCTGCTTGTGAAGTGCGTCACACGCCTCAGATGCTCATGAGATGATGCTTAAGCTGCTCATTTGGATCAAGATGCGCTGTTTCTGCCGCTCGGGACGTGGTCGGGACGTTTTGATGCGCCTTTCTACGCATCAACCATTTACTTTGCAGGGTACCCAGCTGCTTTAATCGTGTCTGGTGTGAAAGTAGCATAAGAGGTTGAATTGTGGAGATAAACTGATGAATATGACAGCTGATATTTTTGGCTGATATTAGCTTTCTTTTCTCTTGTATTTGTATCTGCCAATATCTGCGCAATGGACAATAAATTAATCTATTCAGAAGCCATGCCTTAAGTTCACAGGAGTGGCATGCTAAGCCAGCCTCTCCATTTTGCTATTCACCATTAATGTTTTGTTTGATTTATGAATACATGTTTATTTCTTATTGTGATGAGCACCCGATTGCATCCCATTCCCACCCTGACATCTGCCTCTATTTGCATGAGTACTCAGCTAGAATAGTTGGAGGGTTATGAATATATATGATCCATTATAATGTCTTGTTTTCTTTGCTTTCTCCAGGAAACTCCTCCCGAAGTACCTCTAAGTACATCAGCACAAGCAGCAGTTTATCGGATTCTGACACAAGCAACTCCACTGACTCCAGTTCAGAAGACCACTGACTTAATCCTTGTTACGCATTTATTACTCTTTTTGTGTAAAGTGCTCAAACATGATCTTGAAAAGTTTTTTTTTTTAATGACTGCCTAACTGTTTTTTTTTATTTTTGTAAAAATATTTTTCAAAAAAAATTAATAAATTATATATGAATGTTTTAGATCTACTTTATAGAAATGTAATGTTAAGGTCTATCTATGCTTTAACCATAGATTATATACACTAGAACAAAGTTGTCTGTAGTTCAAGTTTAACTCAACCCAAAATGGTGACAGAAATAACCTGAATTCGACAAAGGTAATCATAAAAACACATTCTATGGAAAATGGAAGTCGGATATTTCTTTTCTACCATGTTTCAATGGAATGAAACTAACAAATGAAGTCATGAAACGTACCTGGCCCCAAGAAAAAAGACTGAAAATGTGACCAAAGGGATAGGGTAAATCAAGGTGTTTCCTCTAATTAGCATCTGTCTACTACAATCTTCTAACCAGCCAGCAGGCCTGTAGAGAGGCTGTGGAAAATATATTTGCTCATGAGGATTAATCACAAATATGTAATCATGACTGTGTATTGCAAAGCATATCAAACTGTAAAATGTACCATTGTTTGAAGAACTGTGAACTTTGAGACTACCAAGTCTGTTACCAGTGGTAGGAGGGATGTAAACACAGAGCATTATCACACATTCAAACTCCCATAGGAGATAGCATTGCCCCATGCCAACCTTGAGTACCTCAACATCTAGGAGCACATCTGTTTCCTCATGTGAACATGAGCCACGTTACACCATCTCTCCCTTGCAAACACCACCAGCCCACTCCTCTCTTCTTTCTGCTCTCTGCCAAATTCCTGTCCGTGCAGATGAGTTTAAAACCATTCAGGGAAACTAATGAGTCTGGGAAAAAGTTCATCAAACCACGTCTCCGTGAACCACACAATACAAGCGTCCCTGTACTCTCTCTGGAAATAGCGCCACAAGCTCCTCTGCCATTTGCGGCTAGATCTTATGTTTCCCATGACAACAGAAGGTAAATAAGTTTTTCTCCGCTTCATCCTGCCACCTCTGCAGTCTCTCCATCTTCTTCATATTTCTGCAGGGATGTCTGGTCTCTCAGCATAGTGGCTAGCTGGGCAACCATGCATAGTGTCTTTGACAAAGCGATCCTCCATGCAGAATAGAAAAATGCCAAAAGTAATCTCAGCACCACAGTCCCAAAAAATTGGCTTCCCATGTTCATGCTTGTACAAGAAAGCACCCACACTAGATATCAAAGAACACTATCAAAAAGAAAAAAAAGGAAAGAGCTGACGTAATGGGCTGCTGCATGTGCAACACCATCTTGTGAGATGAGGTAACTAAGAATGCTGCAGACTCATGAAAGCCTAAAGGGAAAAGTAGGCATTGTATTCTATCTTTGATATCCCTTAATAAATAAATGTTTTAATACAATCTCCAACTCCCAACAACCTTTATTGTAATTTTGTATGCATAGTATGTAAACGAAATTTCGGCGGAGGTGTCATAGCAACAGAATCTCTTGTTACTTCGTTTTAACAAGGGCTACAGGTAGTCGCTGTGCTGTTGGGTGACATGGTATGCATCACACTCAATAGGGACCACAGGAACCAAAGGAAGGAGTCGTCTCAGGAGATTGGAAAGAAAATCATAGACAAACATGTTAAACATAAAGGCTATAAGACCATCTCTAAGCAGATTACTGTTTCATTATTTAAAAAATGTAAGATCCATTGGACTGTAGACGACCAAGGAGGACACCATTGCTAAAAAGAAATCAGAAAAAAGGCCATAATGGAATTACCTGACTTTTGCATTGAAATTGAATAACATAAGATATGTTATCACCTCAAAAAGTGAATAAGAAAACATTTTCACAAGAATTATTCTTTTTTCTAACATGCTGATTCTTTAAAAAGGCAGCAAATTGTTCTGGTTATTTTCTAAGCGGCTGTGAATAATTAAAAAAAATCTTATTTAAGTATAATAGAGTATAACTCTTCAAAGAAACGTAGCTTTTCAGAGAACATTTCTGCCATTTTAGTAATTTATCTAAAGATGATTGCTGTCCACATTCACTAAACATTAGAAGGTGTTTAACATGATGTTCATTGGACATTGTCTAAACGTCTAATGTTAGTTTAGGTTTGAGAAAACCTCTGATGTTTTTACATACAGTTTTTTCTTCTATAGTTCAGGAAATTCTTAGCCAATAGGCACCTAAATCCACGCTATTTAGTGACATCTGCCACTCTCTGCATGTCCAGACCAAGACTGTGGGAGGACATTCACCTGAATATTCACTTGTTAAAGATGCTTGAAAAACCTGGTAAAACTATTCTCTGTTATTCATCCATCATGATACACTGATGGTTGGAAGACAGGCGGGTGAAGTGGTGCCCATGGTCACAGCAATAGAGACAGATGGAGTGAGGGGCTCCAACTGGCAACCCACCTGTTACAGAATGATCCTGCCACAATTTTATCACCGTATGTAGTTCTTTAAGAGTCATTAAAAATGTTTCTACTGCAGTCTTGCAAACATTGACTTGATATACTCTGTTATTAGGTTTATTCGTGGCCTGTATTTGATAATTATTTAGAGTCATGTTAAGAGCATGCTGTTGATATTGAAATGCACCTCTGTACAGCGTTTCCTGTTCAACGGATTGTTGTGGGAAAGTTTGTGCATTGCTATTTTCTCAGTATTTTGTGCATGACTATATATATTCTATCTTAGTAGAAGAATTTGTATTTTTTTAGTTAGTGACCGTACATTTTTGTATCAAATAGAGTGTCTTATAAGGACCCTGCAAACTACTATCTTGTTGCTTTTAAGGTATATGGTGTCAGAGTTATTACCTGGGTCCCAAACTGGAAAAGGCTCCTAATGGTAGCTTTGTTTTATCACCTTCACATCTGTTTTTTCATCACTATTAGGCTATGTACTGCAGGGCTAAAAAGGATGTGATTACTTTTCGCGCTTGGACTGCGTGTATGTGTGCCTTGGAATGCAGTTTTGCCTTCAAATATTTTGCCAAGACAAGATAAATCTTGATAAAGAACTTACTGAAGACCCTTTTATTTGTACAGGCTTTTAATTAACTACCTTTTGTGCTGCTATGATTTCTTACTCTCTTGGCCTCTTGTATGATTTCTGACGTTTTTAAACTGTTGTGAAGCACTTTGTGGCTTTGGTTTTGAAAGGTGCTAAATAAATAAAGCTTACTTACCTTCTTACCACTTAGTCATTTTATAGAAACAGTGTCTTACTTCTTGAATATTAAAATTTACCTAAAAGGTTACTCTGGGTTTTATATTCTTTAATTGCTCTTTTATTATGTTTTACATTAGTGCATTCCAATATCTTGGGCTATCCTCAAAAAAAAATATTTTAGTATTTTACTTTAGTTAGTGGGACTTATGTATTTATTTGACTACAGATTTTCGAGCAAACTGTCAAAACCAGATAATTTCATGTTGTATAGAAGTATGTTTTTGTTTTCTTTATTTGTTCACATTGTCGTTGAAAGTTTGTTAAGAGTACTAAAATGGGCAAAATTCTGTTTCTAAACCCCAGAGTAAAAGAAAAATATTGTATTTTGTTCCAGTTTCAAAATTTGGGAAAAAACCACATGCCAGCATAGCTTAATGAGCTTTAACCATCAATGTTTGTGTTAAATAGAGCCACGCCATGGAAAACACCTTATTGACTGCTTTAATGACTGAAATCATAGAAGAATCAGAACATTAACAGTTCTTTAGGTTTATTTTGATAAAAGTTTCAGTGTTCATGTGACAAACAGCTATGTTGCTGTAAATGCTACAGGAATGTCAACCCATCACGCCATTTAGAATAGATGAATTCTGTTCCATAATAGACTTACTACACAAAATGTGTATCAACCTCATCAAAGGCAAAAGACCTAGCAAAAATCTGACTGAACCTAGTGGAGGTGTGAAAATTTTATAAGTGAAATAAAAAATTGACTGAGAGACCACTTGGTGTAATGGGGGACAATGCAGTTACGAAGCTTGCAATTTTAAAAACATCCTCCTAGCTGTGAAAAAGTAAAGGATGCTAGTAATAGTAATAGTGTTTGTTTTGCTGCAGGAAGGAATGATGCACTTCACAAAAGAGATGGGATCATGTTGAGAGTATAATGTGGACATATAACAGGATTTTCTAACAGACTGATATTTATCAGCTGTGTCAGTTAATCCATACAGACTCACGCTCTGCTAAAAGTATATTTTTTAAACTTAAGCTCTTTTTCTGTTGATGCAAACTTTATGGGAGATGTCTAAGAAAATAAATGTTTGGTCTCTGAAGGTTAAAGTCAGTCTTCGCATGGAGAACCTTCATTTCTGGAACTGAGTTCAGAGGCGGAGCTAGATGGGGGGCCAGGGGTGGCCATGGCCACCCTTAGCCAATCATTGGCCACCCCTACCATTTATTTCCCTCTTATACAGATGGTGGCAAAACATTTTCATTTTCCATATATTAACAATTACTTGACAACAAAAACACTTTGGTTAATTGTGCACATCAATATACTAACATTAAAGATAAAAAAAAATACAGAATTCCTGCTCCTTTCAGAACTAGATTCAGGGTTTTATGGGGTAAAGAGAAAATTATGTGTCTCTGCAAATCATCTAGGAGTCTTCAGTGAAATCATAGATAAATAACTATTTTAATAAAAACTGATTAAATTATCAATTTATGTAGATATTAGTATTTGTAAATATCTTATGCAGAATAAATACTGATAAAAGTAGGTAAGTAATGACAATGGAAAAGATGTTCACCCAAAACTCAAACCTGAAAGAATTTTATCCACTATACCTTTTATGTAGAAAGCATAAATATCTGAATATATTTGTCTATCTGTTAGCAAAGGCTATGGGAAAGTACAGTTTGTCTTTATTTAGAAATATGGATGTTTTGCTCGTTCATTTTCCTGTTGGAACAATAAAGATTGACCGTGAGGTTTTGGTGCCTATCCACTTTCGGCCACCCCTCAGTGTACATTGGTTATCGCCTGGCCCCCCTTATAAAAATGTTCTGGCTACACCTCTGATTGAGTTAGGAGCAAAAATTGGTTTGAAACTGAAAATCTTGGGCACCAGAAGAGAGGACAGATTTGCCACAAACTATTTCCAAAAAGGAAACTTATACAAGTTATAAAGCATGAAGGGTGATGAGTTTGGTTTGGAGACGCTTTGCCTGCATCCGGATCTGTCCAGTTCAACATAAAATATCCACCCTGAATTCCATGTATCATAGGGGAATGGAGGAGACTGTTACACCATCCGTTAGGAAGGGTTAGGAAGAAAAAGAAGTGGGGAAATAATGAATATCATATGGAAAAATAATAGCTGAAACAGAACTAGATCCTGCAACTTGACAACAACCCAACACTCAGCAATAAACCCACCAAGGACAGGCTGAGAATTAAGACTCTGGAAAGTCCTCCCCAGAATCACAGCCCAGATCTTGATCTCTTTAATATATTCAATTAGACTTTTTTTCCTCCAGAGAATTTGGAAAAAGGATTACTTAATAAAATTAAAAAGATTTCAAATCTATGTGAATATTACTACAGGCAGCTGATGCATAGAAAATCTGATAACACTGTCATTTTTATTTATTTATTTTTTTTTTTTTTACCTTCTGTGGAGGGTTAGACTGTGACAAAAAGCTGGACTGAGTTACACATTTGCTCCGATTCCAGCAGGCCTGCCAACTGCTCAGCACAAACTGGCACTGCCCACTCCTAACAGCTGGTCCGTTCACCAGTTTCTGCTCCACTGGATCTCAGCATGCACATACTCAGAACAGCTCTGTATTGATGTGGGGAAGGTTTACACAAGCAAAGTGTTGGTGAGATCCTGGCTTAGAAATTATTGAGCAGTTCTGGAATCTACCAGGAGAGGGCCATCATGGATCACTTTAGATTTAACCCTTCTTTCTTGCACATGGAAAAAAACAATAGCTGTTTGTTCATGACGACTTAATTCTATACATTTTCATTTTTTCACTCCAATTCTAGATTTAGATTTAAAAAACAATTAAATACGATATTTACTGAATGGAAAAAAAGCCACCTGTCCATGCTGCAGGGTGATTCACGCTTCTTGACCTGCATTTTCATCATGTTATATAAAACTTGCTATCCTGTAGCCCACACCAGCTACAAGCCATGATCAGTTACACAACTCTGAATACAATAAGTCATTTATCTCAATGCTAATCTCACTGCTCTAAAAAAAAAAAGACTGCATATTCAACTCTAAAGACACTTGGTCCACAAGACTAACTGCTTTGATTAACTGTTATCTGCTTTTCTTCTCAAAGCAGCATCTTTAAAACCTCTAACACTAGAGGCAAAGAAAACAAAAACAACACAACTGATGCAGGCTTTATGCCAATGTAGCTCTGAATGGAGATCTATTGAGCAAACTGCAGAGAAACACCCTTCTGTTTGGTGCTCAGTTCATGCTAATGTGGAATATATCAAGAATCTTAATTGAAAATTAGCTGATGCTGTTCTGTAGGAAGTAAGAGCTTCTTCTGCTTTATATGGTCAATTTGTATGAGACTTTATGGCGCTTATTAATCTATTCCAAAGCCATTACTTATGGTTGGAGAGGTTCTGCTGAGCTGGATCTTCATAAAGACTTGTGTCACATTCACAGATTATACCCACTTCACAGAGCTGATAAGGACAGGGAGCCTAGAGTCAATGCTTTCCTTTGAGCAGCAAAGCTACACCACTGGATTAAAAGTGTAGTTAAAAAAAATAATAATAAAACAGCATTTCATGCTTTGTATGACTACATTGGGAAAAAATACAGGGGACATTTATTTATTAAGGCAAAACAGGAGTGTGAGACTCAACATAATTGTTCTTTTTTAGTAGTATATTGTATTAATTATTGTAGTTTATCTCATTAGTGTTTGTATTTTCTTATTGATAAGCTGTAATATTTATTTGTTTGTTTCATTTCACAAATTTTTTATTGGAAAATGATTATTCTAACATTTTGCCTAATGTGTTTTTTACTAAGAGTTTTTTCATGTGCAGTTTTTGTTAATTCTTTTGTTTATTTTAGTTATTCTTAATATTTTGTTATGTATTTTCTTTCTTTCTTTCTTTCTTTCTTTCTCTTTCTTTCTTCCTACTTGTGTATTTTTTAGTTCCTCATGCATGCAACCTACAATGATCTATAACTCACTCCTGACCGTATACTAAAGCTGTAATCATCTGCTCCTGGAGCAAAGAGGAAAGCAAGAGGCTACAAATCGATCTCACACTTGCATTTTTCTAAAATAATTGACCTTGGTGCATCTGTCTGAAGAAGATTTAGATTGTTTACTTTTAATAAAAACTGTTTAGAGCAGCATATTGCTATAATGGCTTTAAAACCACAATCTGGTGGTGCTCAAAGCCACAAAATTCCACAGAAATTGCAAGTTGAATGTCTGCCTCTTCCATTAACATCGCTTCCCTGTCAGTTTAGCAACTCAGTTCCCTCTAAGCCTGCATGGAGACTTTTAATCCTTGTTTTTAGTCTCATAGGTCTGTAGAAAAGTCTTTAAAGGTTAAGTGATCTCATGGCTCTGCTGTCACTCTCAAAGCATATTTATACATCACAGATTTCACTGTGCAAAGGCCACCCTTATATGCAACTCCCTCGTCTTCATGCGAATAGTACTGCATATGGAAGCTCACACAGTTAAATGTCTTGCTGTGATATAATGAGGTGCATTAAAACACAGCCTCAGCTCTCATTAACAGTCATTTTCTGTGCTGATACCAGGGCCTCTTAAATGTCAGGGCTGTTGGAAGTTCAGGGAAGCCTTAACAAAAGGTTGTGACAACACAGAAACCACAAAGTAGGAAATTCTCAAATGCTTTCATCTCACATCTGGTTCCAGGCCAAGTATACATGCCTTCTGAACTTTTTCACATGTTGTCAGTTTCTAACCACAAACCTCAAGTTTAATTGGGATGTGGAGAGAAAATGGTGCATGGTTTTTGATTTTTTTTACAAATAAAATAAGAAATGTATGTACTATATTTTGGTACAATACAAACCAACAAGCTTACGCTGACTGGCTTAACTAACAAGGTTGGGCAAGTAGAGAAGAAGTTATGTCATGGGTCAACACACCTAATTCAAATGGATTAATTACCTCCTCAGCACTAATGACCTGACTATTTGATTTAGGCTTATTCAAGCAGGGACACATCTAAAAGGTGCAGGATGCCGCCTCTCGAGGGATGGAGTTTGACACATGTGAGTTAAGTGGACCATAGTAACTCTGGCTGAGCTGCACAGATTCATCAATTATTTGATGGAATCTGTTGGCAAATGTTGTCATGCAGTCCAAAAGTCCGGCCTTTATGAAATAATGGATACGAAAAAAAGAAGTAATCCTGATTTATGTTTTGCCTTTTTTACACCTAACATTCATTATATAACTTATGTGTAACTAATGTAAAAATTTGTATAACTAATGAGCTTGACACTGACGACTGGGTTTGGCTCTCTTCGCCTATCTGTTCAGCTCTGCACAGCGCTCATTGTCACTCATCAGATTCACTTGTTCCTGCTTTCTGGTTAAGCCACCTGTTTCCAGCCATCAGTGCCAGGTTATTTTAGCCGAGTGTGAGAGTCTTTCTAGTTATCTGTGTTTTTCTGATTACCTAATTCTGACTAGATTCCGTCACAGGACTTTTTGAGTTTTGGTTACCTCTGTTCTGCAATGTTGCCTGATCTGTTTTTGGACTGTAACCTTGATTCTGCCTTTTAATGACCTTGGACCTGTCTTCTGACCCGGCTTGGATATCCCTCCGCCGCCTCTTCGGACTTCTGATCCTCTTTCCTGGAAACCTGTTCCTGCTTCAACTCTGTCTTCCGGTTATCCCTCCGCATTCTTCTGCTCCTCTGCAGTCTCTGGTTTCTGCTAACTATATGAAAAAAATTAACAAATGATAACTTATTACGTGGCTTAAGAATTTCTTGTTACATTTTACAATAAGCACTTCATAGCTCATTTATAAGTGTTTATTGTGCATAAAGTAGAGTCAAGGTCACAGTTCTACCCAAACGTCATGAGAAACCGTTCTAATAGCTATTATCCTCTGTAAACCAGCTTCTTTGACCATAACCCCCTCACTCACAGAAACTACAGAAGATCTTTGTAAAACTTTACTGGTCTTTTTCAAAACAAAAGCAGATTTAATTCACTTTTCCTTTCCTGGATCCTCAACACTATCCATCCTGACTGTAAATTCACAGCTTCCAACCTCCCAGCCGATACTCTTCTTTCAAGAAATCTCCCAACAATAGGTTGAGAAAAGTAGGCAGGATACTCCGGAGGGCAAAGCAGATGTCGATAAGGTGCTTGGTAGCTACAGCCTGGAGATAGGAGGTCCAAAGGGGTGCCAAGGGAAAATCTAGAATGGATATGGGAAGCAGTTCTAGGTTCAGTTCACAGATAGGCAGAGATCCAACAGGAGTCCGAAGACTGGTCAGGCAAACAGATCAGAATGGGGACAGGGAGGCTCAGAGGTCCAGAGGCAGAACGGGTCTGGATCAAGTAATTAGAAACACAGGACTGCTGGAAACCTTCTCACCATTGGCTCAAAAAACCCTGGCACTGATGACCGGTTGGGGGGCCGGTTAAATAGAGGCTGAAGCAGGTGGATCAGATCAGTGGTAAAGAGAACTGGGCGGAGATAGGCAGGTGAATGAAATCAGTAATCAGATCAGACATCAGCACCAAGATCATGACAAAATCTGCAATAAGATTTCAAATTAATTGTTATACACTCTTAACATATTTGCAAAGGCAGTTTGAGCTATTTGCNCACAGAAACTACAGAAGATCTTTGTAAAACTTTCCTTGTCTTTTTCAAAACTAAAGCAGACTTAATCCACTCTTCCTTTCCTGGATCCTCAACACTATCCATCCTGACTGTAAATTCACAGCTTCCAACCTCCCAGCCGATACTCTTCTTTCAAGAAATCTCCCAACAATAGGTTGAGAAAAGTAGGCAGGATACTCCGGAGGGCAAAGCAGATGTCGATAAGGTGCTTGGTAGCTACAGCCTGGAGATAGGAGGTCCAAAGGGGTGCCAAGGGAAAATCTAGAATGGATATGGGAAACAGTTCTAGGTTCGGTTCACAGACAGGCAGAGATCCAACAGGAGTCCGAAGACTGGTCAGGCAAACAGATCAGAATGGGGACAGGGAGGCTCAGAGGTCCAGAGGCAGAACGGGTCTGGATCAAGTAATTAGAAACACAGGACTGCTGGAAACCTTCTCACCATTGGCTCAAAAAACCCTGGCACTGATGACCGGTTGGGGGGCCGGTTAAATAGAGGCTGAAGCAGGTGGATCAGATCAGTGGTAAAGAGAACTGGGCGGAGATAGGCAGGTGAATGAAATCAGTAATCAGATCAGACATCAGCACCAAGATCATGACAAAATCTGCAATAAGATTTCAAATTAATTGTTATACACTCTTAACATATTTGCAAAGGCAGTTTGAGCTATTTGCAAGGGCAAGAGGTAGATAACATTGCACACTACAGGATAAAATAAAGCAGTGGTGGTATGAGGCTATGGGGATGTTTTTCTTTAGCAGGTTCAAAAAGTCTAATCAGAGTTTCCCCTTTCAGTTTGAGTACTGACAAGGTTTTCATCTGACAAACAATCTGAAACCTTTTCTAAATATGCCTTCATTTTCATTTCTGTAGTTCTACTATATACAATACCTATCAGACTTATACATATTTACTCTTTTAACACAACCGAATGTGATAAAAAGTTAAGGGACATAAATGGTTCTGCAGATAGATCATATAAGCAGAGAAAAATGAGCTTTGTTTGATGCCAGAAGATAAATTGGCTGAAATGTTCCATCCCAGTGGGAGTCTGGGATCTGGGGAGGCACAATGATGAGAGCAGAGAGAGTAATGAGACATGACGAAGGCCGTTTAACCATGAACAGGTGGCATATTGATGTTAGTGGCAATTAAGAGTTTAATTGACCGGTTGTGATTGTTTGATTTACAAAAATGACATTTCAATAGGAATAGAAGTGCAGAAAATCTGACCTCAACGCTCCGAGCAGGAGTAAAATATTCTGAAAGAAAAGGAGGTGTAAAAAGCTGTGGACTGAGCTGAATCACCGCAGGGATTGGTCGTGTCTGTAATAGATTTTAGAGAGAATAAAGAAGAGAGCATAGATTTTTCTTTCCTTTTTTTCACCAATAATGTATAGGAGACGCATAAAGCATATCGAACTGTTAGCTAAAAGCTGAAGTGGGGAAAGTCAGGCTTGTTTCAGCTGACATATGAAACACTTTAGAGAAAGCAGAACAAAGTTTTAAATACCAGCCGAACTGCCATTCAATAGCCTCCTCTACTAATATCCAATATCTCTTCTTTTTTTGGTTCCACTAACACCGCAGGGGGAAAAACCCTTGCTCTTAAACATTTCACCCTGCATTCTGTGCCGCATTGTTTTCCAACGGCATTGATGAGATTCGTCAGGTTTTATCACCTTTTGCAAACGGTAGAAATTGGATTACATCCGATTGAAATATATAACTGATTGATCAGCTGTAGTCAAAGACTTTCATTTCAAAAACCTTTCATTGCATTTAAACATAGTTTCTTACAACTTTACTCAATATTTGATATATTCTATTGTATTGTTTTATCCTTACCATGGATCCACTGTAACTCTTAGCTGCTCAGCAACTCTATTTTTACATTTGTGATGGTAGGAAAGACAGGGTCTACTTTCTGGTATTGCTCCATAACAACTTTGAGGCATGTACAGTGGCTCTTAAAAGTGTACAGCCCCCCTGTTAAAATACAAGATCAGCCAAAGCTTATCGTCATGTAATATATTTCCTGTTCATTTCAACTAGTAAACAAGTGTGTTACAAAGAAAGAAAAAGGAAAGCTACATAATCAGCATACAACATTGATTTAATACTTTAAGAATAATTTGATGCAGTTCAGTATTCAGTCTTGAGTTTAAATCTACATTTTATACTGAACTTAAAATCTAAGTCTAACTGAAATATGTATTTACTTCCCAGTACTATTCTGATTTCCTGTTTAGTTCTTGCTGATATTTCAATGTTTACATCTTTCACTTAGAGACATTGGGACAGAGGCAGGGGTGGACTTACCCTTAGGCAAAACTAAATAGTTGCCTAGGGCCTCAAGTTCCTGGGGGCCCCATAAAACTCTATTTACATTTATGTTTTTTTTTACTTATTTGTGCACATTAATTTTTTTTTGGGATAAAAATCCTTTTGTTAAAATGCCATTAAAATACTTATAATATTAAGTGTGTCTCTGGGCCCCCCCTTCAGTGTCCACCACGTTGGATCAGTCCATTTACTGGAAATGGTCCAAACAGACAGCAGCAAACCATTTGAAAACAAATGGCGCAAAGAGCCGTGTCACCAACTTAACGCTTTTTTTCACTACATTTAGGGATTTTCAGACCCCTCTAGCACTATTATTTCAAAAAAGCGCCCAGTAATACACCTAGCAACTTTTATCTGCTACTGGAGACTTTGGCGACAACATACAAAATGGTCAAACTCTGCTCTTCAGAGGCTAACAGGCTAACAGACCCCCATCCCAATTGGATGGGGCCCTTCGTCTGTTT
>NW_015150485.1:1449447-1487554 GCF_000732505.1 Cyprinodon variegatus | reverse complement strand
AGAAATGTTCCAATCAGATTATCTATGTTTTAAGCGACTAAAATAGGAACCGTGGACACAAACTGCTCACTATGTCCCTGGACTGTTTTGGAGCCGCTTCTGTCCATCTCTCAACACACAGATGGCTACAGCTTCCCTTATAAATCATCAATAACATCAGAGATGTAAAGCTTGTTATGAACAGATTTAGTCACTTTGTAGCTGCTTTTTAGAACACTTTTAACCAACATTTATACAGTGATACACAGTAAGGAATTAACAGAAAATGCTTTTTTAAACGAGTTATATCCTGTTATCCATTGCAGTCCTTCCTTTTAGGCATTCTGGTTTGGGAAATACCCAGAATGGAAAATCTTTCATTCTTCAGGTCTTGTTTGGTTTTGTTTCTTGTTGACTGATTGACTTTATTGGAGAAATGAACCCCTTCAGCTCAAATTGTCAAAAAGAAGAAATTGTAAAAAGAAGAAAAGGTGCATGAGGGAAATATATATATATATTTTAGAGTTTAAGAAAATATATTCAACCACTTTTTATCCACCAGGTGGCGATAGCCAGCTCTCATACTGCCAACCAGTTCCAAAACACTGAAAACTCCCATGTCTTTTTTTTTTATGTATGGAGGAGCATGGAGACACTTTGGGAAAGTCGGGGCATGCAGTCCGAGTTTTAGGTTGGAAGGAAACGCCACCGGGAAGCCGTGAGGTCATTCTATCTCCTTGGTCTGGGACGAACCTAAAGCGTCTGGAGGGGGGCAACGGGTCAAATGTGAACAGCGCGTCGGAGTTGGGACCACAGAAACATCTCCAAGCCAAAGACAACCAGCGAGGGAGAGAGACGCGCGTGAGGAAAGGGAGCGGAAGAGAAGGCTGTAAATCTTTCCCACGTTTTGGCGCGTGCGCTCAGATTGGATACATTGTAACAGAAACGGGACGTTTAACGGAGCTGATTGTAAACACAGGCTCCTCTGTTATTTGTTCCCGCTGGACATGTTTCCGGTGGCGAAGAGCGACGTGTAAGGCTGAAGACTGGGCTGTTGTTCTCAGCCTGCTTCCACTTCTCTTTATATTTCTATTTCTTAGCATAAAAATACTAAAAGTTTGCGTTTTTTTTTTCTTCTCTCGCTTGGTTGTGACAAAACGTAAAATGCAAATGCGGTAAGTGACTCCGGGCTTCCTCCTCTGCTCTTTGCTTCACTGGATTATCTGACACACCGCTGCATCCAGCTGTTCGCTCTTTGTTTGCCAACTGGATTTGTGCAAATAAACTTTTTTTTCTCCATTGTTTATTTTTGAGAATGAAGAGAAGAAAATTCTCCTGAATTTTTTATTTTATTTTTTTAATTTCTCTTTTCAGCCTTCATGTTTGGGGTCACTGACATGCAGTGATCCAGCCCAGTTTATTGCTGCTGTTAACCTAAACTTGTGACATCACATCATTAAAGAAGCACCGGTGGATGATTAAGGCTCCCCGGAGAAGGAAACCGACCACAGTCGCCTGCTCGCGCGCAGAAGAACGCAGCGCTCCGCCGGCTGTGAAGCAGTCTGAGGGCTCGGTCAGTGTGTCCCCGCAGCAGAGATGGAGGAGTGGAGGCAATGCGGCCGCTGGTTGATAGACTGCAAGGTCCTGCCCCCGAACCACCGGGTCGTGTGGCCCACGGCGGTGGTGTTCGACTTGGCGCAAGCGCTGCGGGACGGGGTGCTCCTGTGCCAGATGTTGCACAACCTCTCCCCCGGATCCGTGGATCTGAAGGAGATCAATTTCAGGCCTCAGATGTCACAGGTGAGTCTGAGCAGAAAGAAACCAAGAAGATAGGGGCCCCAGGCACATTTGGATCATATTGAAGCGGATTTACTTTACTACTTTATTTCAAAAGTGCAATACATCACACAGAGTAATATGTTGACTTTACATTTGTCAAGCAGTCTGTCAGTGAGGGACTCCATGCATGTAAGTTTATTAATAAAGAAGCTGGCTGTTGGAAAGTTTAGTAGAAGGAAAAAGTGTGTTGAATAAGTAGCCTGATAAACCAGACTAAAGGGCTGCTTATACACCCTGCAGCAGTGTGTCGCAGTGAGCTTGCAGACATTTTTGATTCATGCTCAGTTTTGAGCATGATCTGCGCTAGATATGGCTGAGGTGGTGAGGAAGTGGGGGCAAGTTTGTGAGACAATGGAGGGCGCGAAAGAGCGTGGATCCAGGTGTAAAAAGGGTCCCAGCGTTCTTGTGCACCTCGCTTTTCTAGCTGGTCCATCTTCAGGAGTTGTTTTCCGCAATTGCGGTCATAAAAACAAAACAAGCCGGCCTCCTGTCTGAGATCAGCTACAATTTGGGAGAGGTGCAGCAGGGTGTCTGCGGAGGGGGCGGGGACGTCTCTGCGTTCACTGCGACACCTACGCAGAGATCCTGGTTTCGAAGTATAAATCAGCCTTAAGGCTGTGTTCACACTGCAGCCTGAAGTGACCTAAATCCATTTTTTTTGGCCCACATGTGACCTGGATCTGATCTTTTCATGGCAGTCTGAACAACAATGCGACCCAGGCCACTTGGCTATGTGGTCCTGAATCCGATACGAATCTGATCTTTTTAAATGCGACCTGCGTCTGAACGGCCAGGTTGCATCCATCCAACCTGAACGCCGTTAATACCCGACAAAGGTCACTATTCTGGGTCTTGCTATTTTTTTCAAACCGCTGTTTGTGCCTATTGGCCAACGCTCTGACCAATGAGCGCAATTAGCTGTGACGTAGTAAGCGCTACAGAAAGCTGGTGGGGGAATGTAAACAAACAGCCTGTCGGTAAAACGGCGAATCCTTCTTAAAAATGAATGAATGAGCGTAGAGCCTCTTCCTGCTCACGTTTCAACAAAACCAAAGTCAAATCCTTCCAAAACTGATTCCAAAGCTGAGTGCAACGAGGACTGTTCAATAGTTGTTGCCATCTTCCTTGTTGTGCTTTCTCCAGCGTCGCTCAGCTTTGTCGTCCTGCCCTCGAAACTCCACCCGCTTTGCATCCAAAAATTCAGAACACATCTCTGCGTTGAGATTGGCCCGCCAGTTCTAGGGTCTGGGGCATTGATCGAGGGTAGACCAAACTCGCAGGCAAAAATGATTTTGGCCGCTGGCGGGTGGGGCTAGTTTACTAGGCTATTAAATTGAGAAAAAACATTGAGAAAAAAGAAGAAAAGGAGCTTTGTCTAAAAAAGTTTGGTGAAGATCCATAACCCCCAGATTCCACATACTCGGTCATCGCTCCGCCCCGTTCACATACGTCTTCTCCGTCCGGCACTGTCAAAAAACGGAGCCGAGTTGTTTTTACTTCTGCTCCAGCCAGATCAAGATCCACAACCGCACCAAACAGGAAAAAGAACGCCGAGAACATCCAGTTTGTCAAATTAAAATATGTTACTGATGGATCCGTAACTACAGATTAGAGCATAATTCTTATATATTCCCAAAAACTAAGAGCATTTAATTAAATGATTGCACAGACCAGAATCCCAGTGATGCTCTTCCTCTTTTCTTCAATTACACTTTTTTCTTCCACTAAATTATCCAATATCTTTGGACACAGACTTGTGCAAAAATGCTTGCTTCTTTAGAGATTACATTTTAGCATGGTGTGATGTATCTTCCCATGGTTCTATATTAATGTCTATAACATTTCTGTACAAAAAATGTTGCATTTATTTGTAATATAGACATAGTCTAAGAAATAAAAATGCTGCTTTGGTTTCCATTAGCTTTAAGCTGTACTTTTAAAACTAAATTTGAAGAAATGCTTGAAGGAACTCAACTTTTAGTTGCTTTTGTAGTTTAGATAATTTTGAGCTCTGTCTGAATTCCCATTTGAGCTGGTCTGCAGTTTGTTCAGATACCTTCATTGGGATGTGATTGTTGCAGAATTGCAACATGCAATCATATGTGTAATTTGCTAGATTAGTTCAGTTTTGTTCCAGATGAAGAAACAATTGATCACCTTTGTAGGTGTTGGCTGCACTTTGCGTTTGCAGCAGCGGTTTTATAACAAAAGCAATCATGTTCACGCAGACCTCCTGCCCAGGTCTGAATGTTTCATTGCCATTCATCCATCTGGCAGAAATTTTGCCTCGTCAGCAGAATGATCCATGCAGTTTCGCTGCAGCTTCAGCATCTTCACATCTGCTTTGAAGGGAAATAACTGAACTTCATCAGTTCATGATATAATGCTTAAAAAGAGGAAGTTATAGGTTTAATTTGACCCATAGTTTACACTGAGATGTGGAAGTTATTGCAGCCTGATTTCTGTGCAATAAAAAAGAGTCAATTTTGAGGAACAGAAATGAAGGGTGATGTATTATTTTGCAAGCTCTTTAAGGACCTTTAAATTATTGCTTAAAAAAAGCACACTTTTTTTTCCTGCTTTTAACTTTTTTAGCTATAAAAGTATAAAGAAACAAACAATACATTAAAAGAATTGTTGCATAATCTAAATGAAATAAAAATCTTTGCCTTATAGGGTTGTCACGATACTAAACTTTTCAAATCGATACCAATACTAAGTAAAATATTCGATGCTCGATACCCTTTTCAATACCACAAGAATAAAAACAAAGACTCTTAAATTCAACAGAAATATTTTCATTACTAAAAAAATACAAGAAATAAATATAAACAAACAATAAGAATAATATTTTGAGGTTGTATGCTGTACACAATATTACCGTAAGCAAGCTTGATAAAAAAACTTACAAAATTAAAATTAAGTGTTCCTTCCTTGGCTATGTTTTGCAGACATAACAATGACACTGGCCAAACCATTTAAACAAAAATAATTCTCAGCAGCTGCACCTGTTACAAAAAAAGTCTGAAACTGAAAAAAGCACAGAATTATTCAATCACACAGTGTTCAGAAAGTGCATTTTCCACTATTCTGCACTTTAGATGGCTGTATCGATACTTTTGAAAATGAGTATTGTATCCGGATACAACGTTTCAGTATCGATACTTTTGACAACCCTATTGCCTTACAAACATGTGAAACATTATTTCATACATTTAGGATTGTCTTTTAGTAACAATTCTGGATTATTATCTTGGTTTAAGCCAGATTGATACGGTTTAGAATTCAATATAACTACATGTATTGATCTAGAAAGCCTCATGTAGAAAGTGTTCACAAATTGGAGGGACATTCAGTACAGGTCTTTGAGCCAATTGGGTGCCTGCATCCAAAGTCACGTGTTTTTAGCCAATCACAGCAGTTGTAGCCGTGTCACGGAGTTAACTGATGAATCAAATGCTTCGCAAATCCAGCCGTGGGGAATACGTAACCACATTCCCATCCTCAAAGGTAAAAATTGTGTCATTTTGATCGCGTTCCAAAATTAAATAGTGGGTATTCCAGCTGAAACCAGAGCAGCCATGTTTGTTTCAGCCTTCCGCCTCTCGTTTACGCGGTGACATCGTACACATTGCTGTATTTCATTGGTTCGAAACATTTCTGCATTGAGGTTAACGCATCTGCCAACTCCTATAAAGTTGTATTTTTGGGAGTTTTTGAATTTACAAATCTTGCAACAATTTATCTTGATTGGAAGGTAGCTAGATTATAAACTGGATTAGAATATTTCAAGAAAATGTTCTATGTTCTAATGATATAGTCTCCAGATTCTTTCCAGTTGTAAAAAAATATTCTGTTTTCATTGGATTAACTAATGAAAATTCAGCTAATTTGCAGCCTTTTCACACCAAAAACATGACCTGTGTGGGAAAAAAATATTTGCATTACAACTAAGTTTGGCCATAATCTTTGCACAAATAGGATTCCATGACCTTATAGTGATCTCGCAGTTGTTGGCCAATAAGTCCCAGAGAGGAAGAAAGAAACACCATCCTGAAATATAATTAGAGTAAGATTACAATTCGTCTATGTGGTTTTTCGACACGCTTTTTTCTTTCTCTAGAACTTCCTGTTCACCTCAGCTTGTGCACAGTTCCAACATCAATATGAGGAAGCATTTGGTTCTTGGTTAATGTGACCGCAGCATTGGTGTAAAATGTTCACCGTGGAAAATGTTTCTTTATGCGTTCATTGACTCCTAAATGTGATGAGAAATACCCCCAGGTCTCCATTGTTGAATGTTGAGGTAGCTTAGTTTGGAATCGGCACAAAGGGTGAATAAAAATAAACCTAGATAGTTGTTTTGGGTTATTTTTGCTCTTATGGTGTAGAGGGGGGGCGAAACTACCAGGATTTAAAGGCGATGGGTATCTGACAGTGTGTTCTTGGCACACCTTCAGTGACCTGCTTCTGTCACAGTAATGTGTGAATATGTGTCACATTTGTCTGTCTGCTTTACACCAGGGTTCACCTCTCTTTATTTTGCTCAGTATAAAAAAAGCACTTTGTAATTCTGACCATTTAGTTTAATAGACTGCATGTTCGATGTCTTTGATTGGACGGTTCAGCAATTTGATCTAATTGATTAAACCATCAGGATCCCAAAGACCAATTGTTGGTTAAAATGAGCACAGCAAGTAGTTTTCTCCTCTAGTCAGCCTGAAGGAAATAAGCTCAAGAATGATATATTAGTATTACATCAGACCAAATAAAAAAAACTTTCCTAATACAGAATCATGGGCCTAAAGAAAGGCTTGTTAAATACTCAGAGGAGAATGCTCTCTTGTTTACATCTTTAATCTGACTAGCCAGCCTCATCAGAACGCATCCTCTGACTTCATGAATATGACAGTATCAATGTTCACGAGATGTAAAACTGGACTAAAAGAACAACATTCTGGATTAAACGGCTGAAATGAACTATTTCCAGAGGGTTTTCCTGTTTCAGATTAGGAAGAACCATTAGATCTGTGAACCATTGATAGTAGAAGTAGAGATGAGAACCAGTAGAGATGTTTCTCATTTCCTTCAAAATATCTTTTTATTTGTCTCAACGTCCTTTGACATAATTTTTGAAACCTCTCAGTAATACTGATTGTAGTTTGCATAAGATTGATTGATTAATTCATTGAATTGACTTTATTGATCTCAGAGAAATTTGCTTGTTACGTCAGTTCAAATAGTCAAAGAAGAAGAATAAGGTGCCAATGGAAGAAAAGATGCATGGGTATGAAGAGTATATACAGTGCATCCACATATATATATATATATATATGACAGCTGAAGTCTTTTAATACTTTTTTTAAGCAGGATTACTATACAGTGTTATTGCAGAGGGTATTTACATGGGTATTTATATAGATGGGTATTTATCTACATAGCTATTGCATCCTTTTACCTGTTCCCAGGGTAACAGTGTCCAACCCAAACTGCATTGTTGGTGCTACATGTTCCAAAAAAGTTAAAAACAAGCCACTGGACTTTGTTTTCCAAGTATGAAGATGTTTCGCTTCCCATCCAGGAAGCTTTTTCAATTCAAAGTGTTTGGATTAGAGTCTTAGAAAACATGCAAATTGGTGCTATATGCTTCTACTTTAAATCTGTTAATTCAGTAATGGGTTGAAAGGTTTAATTTTTTGTTTCCAACCAGCTGGTGATTCGGTTAGATCCGATCAAGCTGAAAATTAGCCAAACAGCTGATTTCTTTTCTATGGTACCACTGACGATTCATGTGAAACTATTCTCTAAATTCAGAGCTAAAGCTTGAAGAAACAGCTCTAATCTACAATCTGTACCTCTGTGTGTTCTCTGACCAGCAATAGTCGTCGCTTATCGGCTCCATGGGCAGCAGACTTTCATGATTATAAGGCGAAGCAGAGGTCTGGATGGCATCCTTTGATCCACCCACTAATTGCCCTGCCGGTCCTTCAGAGGAAAATCTGCAGCGAGGGTGGAAGAGGTGTCCTTAGTGAAGAATTGGGTTAAACTAAACCTTGGCAGGAAAAGGGTAGTTTATGATTTATGATGAGCAAAAGGTCAGCGCGTGTGTGTTCTGATACTTAGAAACGTACAACCTGAGTGACTCAACCAAATCAGAAAGATGTGAAGTAGAACAATTAAATGTTTTGGGGACATATTGTTTTTCATTAACTTTATTGTTTCTAGTTATTTGGAAGAAGCTTTCTGTAGCTATGTGAATTTCTTTGGCCAAAATATGCAAACAAGTGTTTAAAAGGAAAAAAAAAATAGAGAAAGACACAGCAAAGAACACTGCTAAAAGTTCAAGGAGAGACCTAGTGTTAGATTTGGAATGTTTAGCTCAGACTTAAGGCCTTGAGACTTAGCAAACCCGCACGCTGTGGAGGGATTTAAAAGCACAATCTGTCCAAAAAATCTGAAATGCTCCCTGCATGAATTATAGTAAAGCTATTGATATACATAAATCAAGCAGAACACTATGGCGATAGACATACTGCTCCACTTGTGAAAGTGGAGCAGTATGGCTATGTATGTTTGGCTCACTTTTTGGCATCAAGACAATTATTTATTGTCTTGTATTACTTATTGTCACATCGCCAGACAGGACACTGTAAAAAAAAAAACCACAGTCCACCTGTTATTCATCACATCAGTGAATAGTTATAGAAAATATATTTTATTTAGACATAAAATATATTAAAGTTATGGCAGCATTTCCTTAAAGTTATCCTCTTAGTCTTTACAGATAGGGGATCAATTAATGCTTCTGTAATAGTTTTCCAAAGGTAAATTCAAGGATGCCTTTGACGCATTACATTATGTTTGTTTTTAACTCAGCTAAAAAAGCAACATCTAGGCCTAAAAATATGGAGGACCTAGGGATTAAATGAAAAAGAAAACTAACCATTTCAAATGTATAATTTAAATCTTGCAATTTGAACCCAAATGGAAAAGCCTTTTCTGATTGCACATTTTAAATATAATTATTAAAGAGGAGTTGTAAATATTATTATCCATTATTAAAGACTACAATTTGAAAATGTATTTTCAAATCCTACTTCATAATGGAGATTTAAAAAAAAATTTCCTAAATCTGATCACAAATTTCTAATCACATTTTTAAAAAAGGTGATTCATTTTTCCATTTCTGTTTTCTTTTTCAACTTGGATTTTCAATTCTCCTCTAAAATAGCATTTTCTTTTTGCTTTCCCCTTTCCATTTACCTTTCCTTGACCCTTTGGTCCCTGAGCACACTGAAAAATCGAACCAATCACAGCTGCTCTTTGGATTACCAGCTTTCTCATTGGTTAGACGGCCACAGCTGGATCCTAACACTACGAAGAAGGAAAGGTATTTATAATCAGATTTATGAATTTTATAAATCGCATTTAGAAATAGGATTTGAAAATACACTTTTAAATTCCAGTATTTAATAACGGATTCATAAATACATTTTAGAACTCCTCTTTAATAATTCTATTTAAAACATACAATTAGAAAATGTTTTTCAATCTGATTTCAGGTTGCATGATTTAAATGCTGAATTTGAAATATCTTGTAGGTCCTCTATATAAAAAGACACTTTTATTTAATCCTAGGCATGTTGTTTGTATACAGTATGACAGCAATTGTGTCCTTATTTAGCTCAGGCACTAAGAAAGGAAAAACAGTCCCAGCTAAATAGAACGACTGTCTCTTGTGTTAAGAGTACAGAAAAAAAGGTAAAACCTCCTAAAAAGATCATTAAACTTGGTAAACCATCACACATCCTTTTGACATGTTCCCATCGAAGATGTTCGTATTCTGTGTAACACAAATACAACATCAAACAGCAATCTGGATGCCCTTTCATGCATTAAAAAATGACTTATAGACATTAAAATGCTGCTTTATCCAAATATTTTTAAGTTTTTGCTCCAGTAAATTCGAGAAGTCCAGGCTTTGAGTATGCAGCTAAAATTTCACACATTGGTTTTGATTAGTACACTGTAGAGGTTTTTAAGGCAATGAAAATGTGATATGTTGACCAAGCAGATTTAAATTGTAAAATCTAAATGCTCTTGATGGAAATCAGTTGCTTTCATTGTGAACAAGATCTTCAGCTACCAATAATCTCTTTGGGATGGTTTCAGTTTAGTGTCACTTACAGACATATATGTTAAACTGTGAGTACCCCATTTAAGCATCAGAGTGAAACTGAGGCAATTTCCTTAATGTTCCTTGTTTCTTAATGGTATAGCCACAATTTAAGGATGTTTGCTACCAATAAAGCAGACTTCTTGATTAAGAAACTGCCATTAACATCTGCTTTAGTCATGCTGAAAGGTGGTTGCAGTTGGCTGGAATGCACTCTGAATGTCGTCATAAATATTTGAAAACAATTGTAAAAGCCCCAGTTTCTCATTGTTTTTTTGTCAGAAAAGAAACAGAGAGACAAAAACAGCAGGGAGATAGTATACAAACAGAACCCGCTGCTCACTGTAAAACATATCGGATAAAAGCACAAAAACAAGCATTACCAGTAATCCCATTAATGCTATTACAATCTCTGCTCTGAGGGCTTGCAGGGTTACAGCCCAGATCGGTGGAGGGAGTGGGAGATGTAGATATTTTTATGTTTTCATCTGTGAGGACAGGAGTTCAGCTAACCCTCATTTATATAGTCCAATAAATCCTTCATTGTGTTCTCATCGTTTATTCTTGCTCTCCTTGAGGTTGTAAACAGAAACCTAATGAGCACTGGTGTTTGCAGCCTCTCAGCAGCTCAAATTGTATGAACTGATAGTGCAATGCCTCAGGCTGTGTCTGGGAGACAAGAGTGAGCTGTGCTCTCTGCAGATTTTTTTGTTTTGCAGAGTTTTTCCCTTCACCTATGATTTTCTTATTTTTTCCAGACCCTGTCAGTGTGGTTATTGTGAATGCTCTTAAGATGACATAAGCTGATATGCATTTACTACCTTGCAGTTGTTTCTGTGAGACTATTATGCTTGGTTATCACATGCATGAGTGAGAAATCTTACAGTACCTGTTTTGTGGATGATTTCCAAGCCTGTTGAGGTTTCCTGAAGCTTCGCAGTACTCTGCAGGGCTCCAGATCCCACACAGCACGCTGTTTCCAATCACGGTAATTGAGGTTCTTTCTTTTTCCTCCAACTCCCACCACACAGATCAACTGATGACAGCAAGTAGCGGGAACTGATTTAAAATCGACCAGTACGCCCTCGCGTAGCAGCCCTTGAAGTATTCCTATTGTGTCAAATATGATTTAGTTCTGTAGGTAGTCATTTCCACTGCTTAAAGTCAAAGTTTTGTTTCTTTGGCAAAAGTAAACTCATTTTTTACTGCCTTGTTTCTGTATACCTTGGCCAAATATACCTAAATTATGCAATAAAAAAGGGGAAGTCTCACCAATCTAGTAATTTTTTTTGTTACTGCTGAAACAATAATAGTCATTTCTAGGTTAGAATAAGAGCAAAATCTTTTAGAGTTTGCAGCAGTTTGAAAAACATGTTGCCATCTAGCTATGATTCATTCTATAACTGTGAACTAAGCAAATGCTTGAAGGCCTGAGGCAGATTTCATGGCTTATTAACCAGTTAGCTTCTGTTTGTTTGGCTTTATATTCCAAAGAGTAGCTCTATCTTTTATCTTTTATACCTGTCCTGACTCTCCCAATGATGATATATAGTAATGGCAGCATCATGCTGCGGGGGTCCTTTTCTCTAACAGGCAAAGGGAAACTCGTCAGAAGCAAAGGGCGGCTCAGAAAGCTAAAATCCTGGCCAAATCCCTGTAAAAACCCTCGATTTATTTGGTTTAATTTGACCATGCATCAAGGTAACACTTTTATCAAAACCTGTTTGATCTTTTATTACCTGTGCTGATGTCCATACTAATTACTGAGCTAATACAGGTGTGTTTTCCTATTAGCAGCTGTTAAGGTATTCTGAGTCGTAACACAAAAGCAGCCATAACAACCTGGCAGAAATGAGCAGACCATTCATGTGTTGGAATGGTTCAACCAAAGCCTAGACCTAACTCAAATAAAACATCTGTTTAAATATGAGGATAAATATGCACAGATTATTTTTCATTCAGCATGACCGAGCTAAAACAACTCTGCAGTGAGGAATTTGCAAAAAAAAGTATGTTTTAAGGTTGTTTGAAGCTGTTAGGAAAATCATTTCAGTTGTGATTGTAGTGAAGGGTGCATTAACAGGTATTGAGCAAATGTCTCTAAATATAATATGGGACTTTGCCTAGAGAAAAGACCCAGATAAGTCAGCTAAAAATATTATATTTTAAAGATTTAAGGTAAATTATATCAAGCTGCATTTTACTCAACTTGGCACCATGGACTAATTTGGAAAAATATTGCTAATGTAGCTTTTTAGCTTACTAGAACTATGCTAGGGAATGTTTGATGTTCCTTATTGCTGCTCAGGTAAATTAGAGAAGCTTTGATATAACGGCTGCCTGTCTTAGTTTAAATTGCACTACTGCTGATTTTTTCCTCTCTGCCATTTTATTGTAACTATTGCATTCTGACAATTAGTGGTATGACTCATTAAAGCTCATCTCTTCATCCTAGTTTTTTGATCAAACTTTTGTTTCTCCCCTTGTATATTTTCTCCTCTATGGTAAATTGTGGAGGTAGAGACCATAGTAGCTTTTAATGGCCATCATTCAGTGCGATGAACTGAAAATCCCAGAGAACGACACTAAAACATCGCTCTAAATCCATTTCAACCTTCTTTAATCAGTCCTTTGATCACAGTGTACTCAATCTTCTCTGCAGGTCAAAATGTTACCCTAAAAACCACATTTGATCTCAATCGGGATAGAAATTAGATCAGAAAGAAAAAGATTAGCTGAGTAAACCCAACGTATTCTCAGATTTCGGCTTGCAACTAGAGCAAGAAGCAGAAGGGTAGTGACAAAATTGCAGCCCGCCCCCGCCAGCCTCCCTGAGGGGTAATTTAATCTCAGTGTTAGGTCTTCTGTTGACCCGTGACCCCAGTCCTCACCGGAAGCAGGTAATACTGTTAATGGAGCTCATTAGAGATACGTACTGGTTTGAACAGCTGGGATAGTGCAGCTAAACACTAATAGGATTGACAATAAGGGAATGAGTCTGGGCGAAGGGTTGTCTAACCTTTTTATGAAGTGATCCAGCTTCTTCTAAGGTCAGAAGTATTTCTTAAAGTGAATTCTTTGCTGTTTTTCGAGACTTTAGTGTTGACACTATCCAGCTTCAGCTCATAAACTGTTCACCATATCAGCCATTTAAATTTAGATTCATCAGGCAAATTTCAGGTGAGCAAGTGTTTGACACAGACAGAAGCAATAGGAATTTATTGTTCAGCAATAAATCAGACATAAACGACTGTAAGGCTGAAAACCCGCTGCTGCAAACCTGACAGCTCTTTATTAACCCTCTTGTGTCCTTCTTTTTGCAAAGTAAAATCTGTTATTTAGGGGTTGATGAAATGAAACCAATCATTAATAAACTCAACATGGTACAGCAGTTTGTATGAATTCATATATAAGTACAAATTCAAAACTTTTACACACTTGTTACCCTGCACCGGCTGTGCTTAAATATTTAATGGAAATATATATGAAATGTATTTTTATTTGCATCTGTATTCAAACAAATTAACATGTCTTTAGAGAGAGAGAGCAATGGGTTAGAAGTTACTGGCAAGGCAAGTTTATCAGGATAAAGACAGGTCAAGGTTAAAGATAAAAGCAGGTAGTAAAGCAAATAAAACAGTTGGACGAGAAACTTAAAGGTATAGTGGAAGATTTTCTTTTTCAGAGTGGATCATCAAAATAAGTGGTCCTCCTAATTGTCAATCATTCTGGTGATAGGTTTATGTATGTCCGTCCTACGTGCTCGTCCCTATTTTCACTTCTGTGTCTGACATGGTGGAAAAATTGCAAATCTTCTTTTGGAAAGTAAGCTTGTATGAGCGATGCAGACAGCAACTTTTAAACAAAGCGTGCACGAGGAGAAATGGGCCTATGCACGCTCTTAAACACATTTGATAGTTGTTCCCTCTCTGGAGCGGGTACAGGGTTGTGCATGTGCTTTTTTTTTTTTAAAGTGAAGAGGGAAAATTTTGTGAAAATCCTCCACTATACCTTTAAACCATTAATACCTCTGTTAACAGTTTCACTTCAACAGCATAAGGGTCTTCTAAATAAATAGGTTTTTAAACTTTAACTGAATATATTAGGAAATTAAACCTAGTGAAGTTTTTAAATATACTAATGATTTCAACTTTGTAAATCAGTAAATCAATCAGAGATGCCTGCAGGAGCTTACGGCCAGTTGAAGCTTGTCAATAAACTGCTTAAGCAGAGGAAGATTAGTAAAAAATGCCATTTTCTTAAAGGTGTGTTTTAGCAGTGGTCTTTCTTATGTTTATTAAAAATTGAAAATAAAATGGGCCAAAAACTAAGCTCTGAGGGATTCCTTTTATAATTGAGACTTGGACTTATATTTAATTGCTATAATAATGTCACTTTATGGCTCTGCTTCAGATCACAAAACTCTCTGTTATGATAACCTGATGCCATTCCAGGATCACACAACAGTTTAGATATGGAGTTAAATACAGGCTGCCCAGAAATGGTTTATAGGTTACAAAATAAGCCAGTCAAGGAACAAGGAAGTATTTAGCAGAGGTGATAGATATACATCGATAAAGAATCTGGGTAGGATTCACATCCACAGATACTGAAAGGTTACAGAAGTCAGTGTTTTGCAGATGCCTATGATGAGGGTGTAGCTTTATTTTCATTTAGCTATGCAAGTTTTTGTGTTTGCTTGACCTAAAGGCATACAGCCTTACTTAGAATGAAGAGAAAAACACAAAACTAGCAAGGCTTTACATGCCTGCGTCCAGATGCTTCTTCAGTCCAATTTTATTTAAGCCAGATGAGATTTATCCTCTTAAAGTTAATCTCTGTGTCAGTCCTACAAAGCAGACATTTGAATAGCCTTAAAATATCAAAAGGAATGCCTGGAGGGATGTCCTGAACAGCGTGTGTGTGTCATAGGCTGTAAACTGCTAGTTATACGGTGCACAACATCCATTTTTGGTTGCAACAATTCCCACATTGTTAATTTGGCTTTGATAGTCAGACAGCTATGGAAGAAGAGTGACTATGTGACAGATTTGATTTCTGATATCCCGGTAGTTTAATGATTTCATAATGCCATGCAATTCATCATGGTCCTAATTACATTTAAAGAGAAGCTGTGCCGAAGCATTATGAATCCCCCACTATGCTTAATAGTAAACACTTTTGGTTTCACTTTCGTATAGGGCTGAAGGAATTTTCCCAAAAATTCAAATTGCGATTTTGTTTAGATTTAAGGAAACCCCAAGCTTGCAGATGTTTTACCTCTGACTTTCAGTTTTTCAAAGCTTGCTTGCCCAGAGTCCACTGCTGAAGCTTTACTATAATGTTTGTGTGAAAAAGTGCTTACTTCTACTTGCATGCATGGATCTGCATGCCATTTGCTACTCCCTCTACCTTTCTGTGTATTAAAGACCTGGAGTGAGAAATTTAGTGTTTTACTGTTGTTAAACACAGTGCTTTTAAAAATGCGTCTCTCTGCGATTTGAAAATTGCATTTTGGTAAATGGCGATTATGTTGCAGATGCAATTAATTGCACAAAAAAAATTAAATTTAACTCTCATATGATCAGGCACACTCTTAGTCCCGAAGTCCTAAACACATGGAATAGTTATTAAGGAGACTTGGTGACCCCTCCAATCTGCTTTTGCACCTGACTCTGCAAACGCAGATGAGATTTCTCTTTTTTTCTGTCATACTGGCTTCACAGAACAGATGTCCTAATTTTTGTTTGACTGTGTTGCATTTTTTACTTCTGTCCCGGCGTCCCTTGAATGGAGACATTGCCCCCAAATTGACAGGGCCAAACTATAGCCTCTTTCCCACTGAAAATACCGCTTAAACACAGTTTTTTCTTTAAACATGGTACAACCCCCAAACAATCAGCATTTGGCTCCCTTCCCACTGGCAAAAAAAGCTGGATCTAACCCATCACTGGCAGCTGTGCCGCCTCTGTCCTCCCACTGCTGGATGTCTGGTGACTCCGTCACGCTGAGTTAGTGATGATGTCAACAGTGCGACAGAAATCAAGAAAGTAAACAATGGAGAGCAAAACGTAAGAGAAGCCAGGGTGTAGTAATTGTGCGTTTTGCTCTTTTATCTGTCTGAATCTCCCTTACCAGTGCTGCGCCTTGTTTATTGAATGTAAACAGAGTTAATTCAGATTCTTAGATCAGAAGCGAGTGATTCGGTGTGTTGCCCGTCAGTACGTTGCGTTTAATGGTGTCACGTAATTTAGCGGGTCAGGTGATGTTCCCACAGAATGCAGATGAGAACCAAGGCAATTTTAACGCTGGTTGCCTCTTGAGTCGTTTGACCCGGGTAGACACGCCTCAGTGAGCTCTTCCCACTGCCACTAAAAGCAAATTGTTCCCGGTTTTAAACTGGTTTTTTGGCCATTGGTAAGGGGAACACGAGCAATCAAAGAGCCGCTTTTCTTAAAGGTAAAGAAAGCTGAGCAGAGCTCACAGGGCCGCCGCAGCCGATTAGAATAAAACGCTGCACCTCACGTCACGACCAACCTGTGCATGATGCACTTAAATGTAAAGAACTTTAATATATCCAATATATAATGTAAACTACATTTAAAGAAAATTAAACAGAACCACAATAAGACTGGAATAGTTAAAAACCGAGTGACCTAGAGAAAGGAGATTATCAAGAAGCTTTTTGAGAAGTTTTCCAAAAATAATTTTTCTATGTCAAAAGTATGGGAGTGTGATAAGATTCGCATGTCCCTTTTTGTCCCTCATAAGCATCCTTGTTGTTCCACATTTTTTCAAACTCATAAGGATCACTATTTCTCTTTATCTGTTTTCTTTAATCCTGTGTCAATCTGAATGTAAAACAAAGTAACAAATTAGGTTAGGTTATCCTTTAATACAATGCAACCTTTTTTGTATTATTTTAAAGTCACGTTCTCTGTTCTTCATCATTTGGAAGAGTAGTTAAATAAAAAAAGGTTATGTGTATTTTAAAATCTGCAATTAAGTCTTAAAAGTCCATCTCTGTTTCATTTATTCTACTGGTACTCTCAAAGATACCAGTAATGAGGTGATTATTGATTTCATTATATTTCACCCCACTGGAAAATGACAACAAATAAAGTTTGAATTCCATTAAAAGAATAAATAGGAAATTGTATTCATAAAAAAAAAAAAGAAGCTATGTTTAAATGTATACAAAGAGCACGACCATACAACCGTAATAATATGCTTTATTAGTGTCCAAACAAGCTGGGTTCAAATCAGTCATAAATTCTTTTATGGCGCTGCGTATTTGAGTTTATATTTATTAGTTATCATGCCATGTGTTGCACGGTTCGTTATCTCTGGGCAGTAAGAGAGAAATATTCCTTTTTAGATTAAGATGTTTGTGGAAGTAGAATTGGGTTTCCTTTATCGCATTCATTATTGGAAAAACATTTCACAGCGCACTATAGGCTCTGATAAAAATAAATCAATATGAATTAGGGTTTCCATTCTGCAACGTTGTTCTACAGAACAAATGTGGAGCAGCACTAGTTTAGACTCAAATGGGAAAATGGTTTAGTTGTTGTTTTGGTCAATATTTACGAAGTGCAAATGAAAGCTTACATGTACGGTGCTGCAGCTCAGCACCGAGGCAGTTTGTACATGAAGCAGGAAGATTTTTTTTAGCTAAATGTCACATCTGTTAAGTTGCATGTTTTTGGGACCAATGCAAATATTTGAAAGGGGAAGAGAATAGATTAAATAAAAAAAAATAAATATCAAACATTGGAAGATTATAGCTATAACATCTACTGCTTAGAAAAAAACATTTTGGATATATCCTGTTTGATTTGGTTTGCAATTTTTGCATACTGCAGTTCACAACACTCGGGTGGAGAAGTAGAAGTTGAATATTACATTTTTTTTTCAAGGACCCATAATCCCCCATATTCCATCAGTTGCCAAAATTGGACTATATTTTAATTATAAAAGCCAATTGAATTTAGATGATAACTAATTTACCAGAAAATGAAGCCATTGCTGTTAGAGGGAAGCTGGGAGAACCGTTAAATCGGTCCCAAGTTGTCAGAAATATCCCTCCTCTGCAGAGGACTGCAAACTGTATAAACAGTGGAAGTCAGAGGTTTTAACAGTGAAGACTTAAATGCTTCTAAAAAGTAGAAATTGGGTATAACACAACACATTCAGAAGTGTTTAGATACCTTTAGCTTTATTTTTATCAACTTTAAGCTTTGCTTTATTTTCCAGTGATCCTATGATGGACTAACCCAGTAGAGGGACACCGGGAGTTTCTTATTTTTATTTTTTTTTACAGAAAAGAAAAAATGGTTTGCATTTGTATTTAGCCTCTTTACTTTGATATCCTTAGATAAAATCATGCGTTAAGTACAACTGTGTATGACAGAAATCTTTTCTTGTATGGAGGAATGGCAATATGTTTGTCGCAAACAATGTATGGAACATAGAAAACAGAGAAAAAAGTTTCTGTGGGCAAGTTAAGAGTGAAAAATAAGTTTGCAACCTTGCAAAATGCTCTGTCTAACTGAAAGCAATGCCATAATTCACCTTCAACTGGCTGTCCTGACAGTCAAACATGGTGCTGGCAATGTTATGCTGTGGGGATACTTTACTTATCAGTCATTGGGAAATGGTCAGAGCCGACGGAGAGGTGGATTTAGCTGAAATCAGGGCTGTTTTAGAAAAAATCCACAAGGTTTATCTTCAGGCAGAACAACATGAGCAACAAAGCTTGGCTTAGTTAAAATCAATCATGCATTACGATAAAACAGAGTTCAGACCCAAATCTAACTGAGAATATGAAGAAAGTCTTTAACTTGCATCCATACAATGCATCCAACTTGACTGGGCTTGAGCTGTTTTTGTTTGATGCTAAACTGAAAGAGATATACTCCAAAAGACGTTCAGCTGTATTGGTATCAAACCGTGATTCAACTGATTATTGACCCCAAAGGTCAATAACTCTGAGAGGCTAAGTTTATATGCATACCTCTAAGCTGAAGTAACAAAATGTCTAATTCACACAGTTTTTTTTTCTCCAAGGTATTTTTATTAAGCATTCAGTCAAGAAAAATACAATTTCAAGTACATTAGAACAATTTTCCCCCTTTAACGCCTCAAACAACCCTCCTGTTGCATCATTAAGGACAGTCAAAATATGACAATGTGTATTACTCCAGTGAAAAGAGTGTGGGATCCATAACCTTGATGTGTTTCAGAATAGGTTGCCAGACACTGAAAAACTAGAGAATCTGATTTTCTCTAATGTCAAATGATGCATAAGATCAAACAGCCATAACTCAAAGGATGGCGGGTGTGTGTCTTTCCATTTAAACAAAATTTGTCTTCTAGCAAGAAGTGTGGCAAAAGAAATTACATTTTTAATTTTGTGATGAACATTTTCATGCAAAGGTATTCCAAATATCGCAATTGTGGCCTCAGGTTTAAAGCTAATACCTAAAGAGTCAGAGAGAAATTTGAAAATGGGCTCCCAGAAGTTTTTCAATTTAGAACAGAACCAAAATGTGGGTGATAAGGTGCCCAGTTCCACTCCACATCGATCACAGTTGGAGTCAATATCTTGTTTAATTTTGGACAGTCTCACTTTGGACCAATGTAATCTATGAACAACTTTGAACTGAATGACTCTTTGCCACAAGCAGATGTAATTCACACAGTTTAATCCCCAAAATAAATAATTCTAATCTCAAAAAATACTTTATTTCCATACAATAAATCTTTCTTTTAATAAACTTACCCAGATATTTAGTTCTTTAAATAGGATCAAGGATCTTCAGTGTGCAATTAACCAAAACTGTTTAGCAGAACTGAACAGGGTCAAAAAAGGAGAACGTTTTACTCTACAGAAGCCTGTATCCCTACAGGACTTGAACTCGGTGTGTCAGAGCAATGTTCCACCCCACATCCTCTCTAATAACTATTTAATGCTGTTTTATAAAGCCAGCAGAGGTGTGTGTTGCAAGATTTACAAAGTTAAAGTGTGCTCGTATATTTTTTCCACCCTAATTAAGTATAAGCACATCTTTATCTCACCAGCGACTAAAAATATTCTTGTCAAACATTAAGATGAAAGTAGAACAATAGTCAAAAGTCCCCAATGGGGAAAAGGTTGGCTGGAAGAATAATCTATGATGGAGGTATCCAGGAACATAAAACTAGGTTTTAGTTTTATAGGAACACCTTTTGACGGGGGGAACTTGTTTAAGATTTGGTCAAGATGTGTTTTTCACTGATTAACCTTCTTTTTGTCTCTGCTGTTACCCTTTTGATTCGTGCAGCGCTGGAGATGAAGTCTAACTGCAACATGATGCACGTCATAAAACTGTCATCCACTGCTTTTTTTTTTTACTTAGAGAAAAAGATTGTATATGAGTCAGGCAATCTGTTCAGAAAAACCAGAGCTACATATTTTATCAGTCACATTTAAAGACTGCTCCACCTAAAGCTTTTGGTTCACTAATGCCTGTCTGTCTTTCTACATTCTTTAGAGATGGATTATTGTCTGAGACCTGAGTGTTTATGTGGTCATGTGGGGAACTCCAAGCTGACCTAATGCTTTGATTGAGAGGGATGATTTAAATGATGTCATGTGGAGGCAGATCCAAACTAAACTAGCAAAAAACATTGTCATGATTTTTATGCCAGGCAAGAGGATAATCTTCTGTTGGTGAGATTATAGAAATACAGTTGAATGTTGTGTTCATGGACATTTTTCACTTCTTGTGTATTAACGTGTCAAACTTCAGTATTTTTTAGGAGGAGTTACATTAAAGTCGCTTTTTTGAAGTCTAACTGCCATTTAATTCTTTTTTACCAATATGTCTCTATCAAATAAACACATCAGCTGTAATAATACCGGTAGTTTAAAACCATTTCTAATCAAACATGGAAATGAAATTGGGTGAAAATATATTGTTTGCAATTATATAAAAAAAATCACTGTTTACGTATTTGATTGTTATTTATTGTGTCAGCATTTGCTTTTTACAGTATTTAATTTATAGGTGTCGGAGAAAAGGGGGTGAATGGATATGCATTCAAACTTTTCATATTTTCTTCTTTTTTATTAAGACCTCATCTTCTTTGTGATTATTTAAAACTTTAAAAGAGAAAATGAAATATATTTGGGTTTGTTGGTGCAAATGATCTTACCTTACCAGCCTCATGGGGGAATGACAGTTAGAGGGGAAACCAACCCTCCCCGGCGACATGCAGCCAGCTTTGAGGATCACTGAACCTTATGGACAGCGTCTGATTTCTAAAGTGGCTCCATCTGCATGGCTGTTGTTGGTGGGGGTGGGGGGGTTGATTAGCATGGGGATGCAGCGGAATGGCGCCTGAATGTTTCCGGTGCCAGCTACGCTTCGCTGGGCACCGTCGCTCCGCGGAGAAATGGAATAGAGGAGGCCACAGTGTTTCCCCTGTCAGAGCGAGACAGATGGCTGAATCTTCCTCCTGCAGTTCTTCTCAATCATAGGAAATCAAAGCGGTTTGAAGTAGGCTGCGTGTTTTACAGGGGTCCATTTCTGCCTGGCCTTGGCTGCTTTTCTGCTTTTATTGACCGCTGTCATGAACAACACTTACCCTGTGATATGGAGACGCTGCTCGTTGAGTTTGTGTTGTTGTGGCAGACTGCTTGTGGCTGTTTTTTTTCCGAGAACAGATAATGATCAGGGCTGGGGGAGAGGCACAACATCCGAATCATACCCCCCACCCATCGCTCTATACTCACAAACAGGGACAAACACAAACAGTTTCATATTTTTTTAATCTCTTTTCCAAAAGGAAGCAGATAACATTGTCCTCATTGCCTGGTGTCTCATAAGAATAGCTGTGTTTATTAGTGGCTGGAACCCTAGACTTTTTTTTTTTTTTTCCTAAGCTTTTGCCACTGAACCGCCACAAGAAGCACCAATATCCTATTACTGACATGTATTGATCATATCACATAATTAGCTCTGGGATTGGAAGGGCACAAAGGTAGGGTTGCAATGTTACACTCAGTCTCGTAAAGGGCCAGCGCTTATTGATCTCCTTGTTAATCATGCAAACAAAGTGGAACAGTGTTATGGGTTAGAGAGAGCGGAAGAGCTTATTTCCTCTCGCTCCATCTGTGGCTGGCTGCTTTGTGACTTTTAATTTGAATTGTTGATGGTTTCTGTTTGATCCTCCATGCATCACGCTTTGCTATTTTTGATTGTCATTTTTTTTTGGTGTAAAAATGAAAGTTTTGTAATTGACCCTAAAATGTTGGAATATTTTATTGTGAATGAGCTATCTGCCAGTTTTGCTGCGACCCGAGGTAGTCCAGACATTTGACTAGGGGTGCAACTAACGATTATTTTGCCAATCGATTAATTTGTCGATTATTTTTTCAATGAATTGATTAATAATCGGATAGCAAAAGGTTCCTTAAAGAAGACTTAGAATTAAACGGGATGAAACTAAAACTTTTCCACTTGAGGAGTTCTGGATGGAGCATATTGATGGACGAAATTTTTTTTTTTATTTTAAATGCAAAATTACTTATTTTCTTTTACAATTTTGGTATAATTACTCCTAATAAGTTTGTCACTCTGTCAGCACAAAGCTTATTTTAGAGTCTCTACAGTCCAGTTAACGATTAATACATTACTAATTTAGTTGACCATTATTTCAATAATCGATTAATCACGATTAATCCAACTTTTTCAGCCCTACTTTGGACTTAACATTCTTTCTTTTTCACCATTCTAAGTGTTTTAAGTCCCTTTCCAGAGATGGAGCACGTCACTGGCCTAGGGTAGCGTGAAATGATTATGACAGTATCCTTTTAGTAAATATAGAAAAAAGTATATTGGCCTTTTATTCCAACCAGTTAACAGTGGAAGCAACAGTAGTAGCATGAATTTTGTTCTTTTTTTTTTATTAGTCATCATAATGAGATTTAGATTATACATTTTACCGTTTCTGTTTTTTTTTCCCGCTTTGAACTGAACTAAATGAAACTTTATCTTGCCCTCTAAATCCCATACTGTCCTAGTGTGAGTATATGTTACCCGTTTTAATATAATGCTAATAAAAACATTTCTTCCCCCTTTCCTCTTCTGTTGATTTAGGAAAGCACCTAAAACTCATGTTTTTTCTTTGACTAATCAGACTTGTTCTGCACTAATTTACTGCTCAGCATGAATTTCTGGCTGAGAAATTTATTAGATTTAATTAAATTTCTCACATAGGAAATTAGCTCAAAGTGTGATTAGAGGCTTAAAGAAGTGAACACCATAATATAGTGCGGGGAGAAAATTCTACTCCATCACCTCCAACTTCTGAATGATGCTCAAAGGCACACAGAACACTGTGCAGGGAGTATGGGCTTAAAAAAAATAAGAAAAGAAAAAAAAGCATGTGATGGATGGCTTCTGGAACCACCGGAGAGTAAAAGCACCTTGTCAGACAGTAGCAGACATTTGTATTCAGCATGGGTCTCAAACCAGTCATTTAAATACCATATAATTATTGCTTATTAATGAATCATTCAGCATACTAATGAACTTCTAATTATCCATCTTAAAGAGTCCAGGAAACATTTTAATACAGATGCTCCAATTCAGATATTCTTCAACCTTAGATGAGATTTAATACGCTGTGCATAACCTGTTTCTTTATGTTTGATACCCAGTGCAGTAGCTGTATAGATAAATGCCCATGTATACAAATACCCATCTAAACGAGACATCAGCTTTTATATATATATATATATATATATATATATACACACCCACCCCCATGCACCTTTTCTTCTTTTAGCAACTTCTTCTTTTTGACTATTTGAATTTGAAACCATCAACACCAAAACAGCTCAGTGACAAGTGAGCAGTTTGTGACCATGGTTCCTATTTTAGTCGCTTAAAACATAGGTAATGTGATTGGAACATTTTTTAAACCACTTTTATTATCGATAAGCACTAAACAGCAGGATACTTTTAGTCGGTACATTTTGTAGATGGTATAAACGTCCACCAACAGGTTGGCAACATTTCCTAATTAAATCTGATGGTTCTAAATTTAAATACCTTTCATCTTTTGAAATGTTTTCACATTTTAAAAGAAGGTGATGATGTAATATAGAGCTCACTGGGGAGCAGTACATCAGTTTAAACCGGCTGCTCCCGTATGTTTGGACTTTTAGCAATCTGCCAAATCTGAATCATGCATGTAAAATTATTTTTGTGCTATATATTTTGTTTATAAGGATATCCAAGGTAAATACAAAATTCCCCTGTTTAGCATTATTTTTAGTTGAGATTATCTGGCTACAACTAGTTGTGATTTTCAAACCTATTAATTAGGCAGTTGATAAATAAGAACCTGCCTGATAACATGAAGTAGGCATCAGTACCCAAAAAGGTAACCAAAGATCAAAAGAAAAGTCTGTTTAAAGAGAAACCAGGCCATTACCATGGGGTTATAACTCCAGTAAACTAAAGTTCGAGTTGGTATCATTAGATGGACAAATGATGAAAAGTGGTGGCCTAGTCAAAGTCTGGACTTAAATCCGATTGAGATGGTTTGGTATGACTTAAATCAGACCTTTGGTAAAAAACCTTTAGTTCTGCAAAGATGATTTCATCTTCATTGATATAAAAAATGTATTTTTAGCAGACAAATACATTTTTACATTTTCATTTTAGTTTAAGTAATATTTTCTGGTAATAAATAAGAACAAGTTTAGAAATAATGAGATTATGAAACTGAAGATTTAAAGGAATAGTAAATAAAAGATGAACTGAAAATTAAAGGGTTGGATTTAGTATAGAAAAAAAACATCCACATATTACTGGGACTTGGTTTCCTCTAGGTGATTAAAGTTCTTCCTAAAAGCTTTTATTTTGGTGAATCTTTTATAGCTGCACAGTGCTAAAAAATTTTTATGAACTCCTTAAGATTGATATAAAGTTGTTTGTGGTAAATTGAGACATGCTGTTTTTGTATGTGACTTTCAGAAACAAGGAATGTAAGAAAGGTACAGTTGTGTGGTTAAATTATAGAACAAACCGGTTGTTTGATTGGAGAAGTAACAAAAAGACATGAAATAAGTTAGTAGTAAGATAGTTAGAAACGTTAAAACTGTGTAAAATCTGTAGAAACCCTGGGAGGTTGAGCAGCTTCTTTGGAAATTAAGATCTACAAACCTTAAGCACTGAAAGCTGTGCTGATTTAACCACTTATCACATTCCTCCGTTTAGTCATTTGATTTAATGCATGAAGCAAAAGAAGCCTAGCCCCCCCTACAATGATATTGACTATCTCTTCGGTTTTCTTTAACGTCGGCACGCTGTCCAGTCCTCCTTTGATTGATGACATTTCTAAAAAACCAATCTCTCATAAGTGGCAGCTGCAAGCACGGCAGGTAAACATCCTCAATCCCATCTGAAAGAAGAGTGAAGGGGAAGGGAGGGAAAGACACCAGCTTGGTGTTAGTATAATGAAAGCAACAGAGTGTGAAGACAGGAAAGCTAAACAATTTAGAATTAATGGCGGAGGGGGACAAACCGACTGAGAAAACAGAGAGAGAGTTTGATGAGGAGACGCTTTTAGTGGCGTTCTCTTGTGAAATTGAGCATGTCCCTCAAAGTGACGGGCACATCTCATCTGGTTCTCAGCAACTTATCCTCCATTAGCAGACAAAGATGTGCCTTAACTACACAAGACCGCCAACAAGCTGCATTTACAGACACCGTGTCTGTCCCAGGATCCACTTATCCTCTAACTCAGGGGTCTCCAACATTTTCCAGGCCAAGGACCCCCAAACTGATGGCAAGATGGATAATTAGGTTCCCCCTAATTATATATATATATATATATTGTATTAAATTGTGTTATATTGAACTGGTCCTATAGTCGCTCTAATATAGATGGAGTAATGTAATAAAGTAATTTCTTCCTGGGATTATTAAAGTATTTCTGATTCTGATTCCTGGTTGATGGGAAAGGTGTTGTGAATGAAATCCGTCCAGCTTGAAAGAGCTCCTGTGTGTCGCTGAATGTGTCCATTGATGACTGAAAAACATCTTCTGTCTTCATTTATCTGTTTACTACAATGTGTTGAATTCCTGTTAATGTGGACTTAAAGACATTTCAATTAGTGGAAAAAATTGCAGGGTGGAATATAGAAAATAAAAAAGTCTAATCAACCAAAACTTTCGTGACCCCCATGCAGTACCCCCATGGACCCCCTTGGGGTTGCGGACACAATGTTGAAGACCTCCGCTCTACCTTAATGCATTTGTTCCACCTTTGGACCCAACAGGTAACAGGAAGCCTTGGTGGAGGAAACTTGATGAAAGAACTGTCTGTATTATGGAGCCAGTGTTTAATGAAGGTGTGTAGAAGTGTCCCACTGATCAAGCTGCCATTGTTTTAAATGATAATTAATCCCTAAATTTACTTTAGGCAATAAATGACCTTGAATTTGACTTAACTTTCAATGTATTTAAACAGAACTTTCAAAGACTCCCGAGATACAGCTAATTCGGTAAAATCTATTGAAATAGAGTGATTAAAAATTATGTAGATCACAAACTTGAATATTGTGGATCAGTTACAAGAAAAAGGTAATTTACAGAGCCCGGTTTGCAATTTTCCACTAGTTATGATGTGAACATAGCTTACATAGCGAAAAATATGCTCTGGTAATGTCAAAATCAAAATTTCTGCTCTACTATCCGATCCTGAAAGAAGATTTAAGGTTTGAAAACACTGAACACAACTATTATCACTTTTCACAAAAAATCTGATCATATGAATTACTGGAAAATAGAGTTTTCCTGAAACTGACATTTCAAACCTTTTATAGATACCCAGGAAAATATCCAATACTCAACACCAATTTGATTTCATAGGGATAAAAAAATGACAAAAAATTAAAGGCATAGAAATGTTTTTTTGATAATATTTTATTTCAATATAATCACTGATGGCAGTTTAATTAGTGTGCAAACAATGGCCAAATAAATAACCCAAACGTAACACAATTTCATAATATTTCAAGGTTTTCTGAGGTATTTTCCGATTGAGATAGGCCTCTAGGTCCAATTTCTTTTGACCTTAGCAGCAACTTAAGGAAATGTCAGGGGTCGAACAGTAAGAGAAACACAGTCAAAGTAAAACACATCTGCCTTGGAGGAAAAAACAAAGTAAAATCTCTGAATCACAAGGTAAACCGGCCAGATTTGTCACACAAACATTAGTGTGTATATACCAAAAACCGAGCAGACTCATACGGATAAATAAAACATTTCAATAAACAGTGTGCTAACTCATTGTTGGAGCTCAGGAGTACAGAAAACAGATCAATTGAAACAAAGATGTGTTTTGATCTTGTTAGAGCGGCAACTACAGATTTATGTTTACTGACGGGTTTACAGTATTTATACTGGGGCAATTTCCTGGAAGTACTTGCCCATGAATACTTGTATCCCACGCGGGCATTGGTCTGTAGTTAGAGCCTCTATTCAGCTGATGTAACAGAATATAAAAAAAAAGGAAATGTAGCTTGTAGAGTCGGCTGCAAATTCTGTTTTCTGGCCCTAAGGTTGCAAAGATATGTTATTTAATGTAGCAAAGTGGTGGCAGCATCATGCTGCGTAGATGCTTTTCTTCAACAGTCACTGGGATGCTGGTTAGTGTTTTTCTAACTATAAATCTGGCTGGGTTAAGAGTATTTGGGGAAATAAAAAGCAAAAAACTGTTGGAGGTTTACTCCAAATACTTGAAACTGGAGGATGTTTATCTCCTGGAAGTAGGGCACTTAACTGCAGCCGTAGCTGGACTGGAATGGTTTGGATCAAAGTGTTTTTTTTTTTTTTTAGGTAGCCCTGTCAAAGTGAAGCTTAACGTTTTATGGATAATCTGTGGCAATACTTCAAAGATTATCTTCACTGATCATCTCTGTCCATCTGTTGTTAAAGAGGAAGGGACAGAAACGTCTCTGAATGTGTCAAAGCTGGTAGAAATCTCTAGAGGACCTGTTACTGTAATTTCAGTCACAGTATGAAGTATCGACACAGAAGCTTAAGTCCAGTGTCTTTTTTGGAAAGGTCTGAAAATCATAATGATTCTCCACAATTATGTACAACTTTTATTTTATGTTGTATTCTATGTAATCTCAGTAAAATACGTGGTAGACTGTCAGAATTATACAGTCAGAAAATATTTAAGCTCATAATCCCTTCAGGTAGTTCTACAAACAGTTACAGCAATATATCACATTAAAGTGACTCAGCTGATTTTTCTAAAGTCCACATAAATACTAACTAACCTGGCCATAAATCCTCTGAACTGTCTCTTTAAGTCTACCTCTGCTTGTTATCACAAGGTCGCAATGAGATTTGATAAAACTCTTCCTTGTTTATTTCCCCTGCTGAGCACATTCCACCAGCAACCTGTTTTTATCACTGTAAAGAGTTTAAGGAAATGCCATTACTGACTGGTAATGTCAGACCCAGTTTGTTGCTCTGATTCCTGGCAGCAGTCATAAAACTTCCACAGCTGTATAAAAGTCATTTCCCGCTTAAAGATGTCCTCAGTTTTTGTTTCTCAGAGATTTTTTAGATCATAAGATAAGTAACTATGAAAAACTGTTTTCAAATGGTGGTTATATTTATTTATTAAAGACAAATGCAATTCATACCAACCTGGTTGCATGTGGAAGGGTTGACTGACCTCCTGAACCCGGTAATGAACATCAGGTGCTTATGATGGCTCTTTTACGTCACTTCTTAGAAATGCTGACAAATGATTTCCTTCATTGAACCACATGTTCTAGACTTATTTCCAAACTTTGACTAGGCCCCTCCGAAACAAAGATTTTAATTATTATCTGAACTATTAGACGCGTATACTTTGGATTCTAGTGCTGTTACATAATGAAAGCGAAGACCAGACATTGTTTGTCAGGGATTCCTGTCGGTAGAGTTGGAATTCAGGGTTCCATCACTTACTGCAAGGGTTTCATGTTCTGAAGATCAAACCATATTTACTTCATCACTCTACTTTATCTCTCTGCAAAGCGTGTTTTATATACTATCCAAAAAAATCAGTCAACAGAGGATTTTCCCAGAAGGCATTGGGTATTATCAAGATGTTCTTAGGCTAATATTACATGCCTGTGTAACAAACGAGAAAAAAAAGGGCAAAAGAAATCAGATTGCATGAACTGGTTTAACAGAGTTGCTGAAATGCCTGAGAGGGTAAATGTAACTGGTTATTTACATTGATCCGCTGAGGACAGAAATAACAACAGGATTTTCCCCCTAAATAACAATGGTGATGCTGCGGCTTGATGCAGCTGATTCCTTTATCCAAGTTTTCCTTCACTGTTTCAAAGGATCTGGTTCTGCTTGAGGTTTCTTCCTGTTTTTCCTTTCCACTGTCGCTACAAGCATGCCTAGTGTGAGGGATTGCATTTGAGTCAATGAGTCAATGCAGTCAACTGGTTTTCCTTAGATAGAAAAACAAAAACTTTGAATCGGTTTGACTGTATGATCTGGCGAACGGTAAAGTGCGTTGAGATGACTGAGTTGGGTCATTGAATTGACCTGCATTGCTTCCCACTTCCTACTCATCTTAAAGATCCAGATTGAACAGACGGGGAAAGGGAGGCAGAGTGAATAAGAGAAGTTGTGTAATCCCCCCACTGTTAGCCAGACAACCAGAAACATCTGGCCAGAGAACAGAAGATGCAGACCCCCCTCCACACATCCACTCCCTCTTGGATGACTCCAGCAATGCTTGGCTTGGACTGAGCGCTCGGAGTCGGGACGCCCCGCTGCTCTCCTACCAAACCCTCTTCCAGCGGCACATTCTTATCGTTACTCGGCTGATTTCAGAGAAGAATGCGGAGGGGCGTGTTTCTTTTGTCAAGTGATGTTCAAAGTGTGTAATTTTCTTGCTCTGAGAAGGGTAAAGAGGTGTTATTTTCCTTTCCAAATTTTCAGGATGTCACCCAATTACTTTTCTACCAGAGGCTTAAGCTTTGTGTATCTGCGGGCTTTCACTCTTCAAACGTGGGTTTTATCACCAATTTTCACTTCATATGTGTTCTTTCATATCTATTTTTGAAAAGTGATCACATTTTCCTTCTAGTTCAGGTAATATAGTGCTGTTGATACGCTAGGGTTATGAATAAACCGTGTTTTCTCACCTCCTTCTGCGTTTGGAAAGAAACTTATGTCACACATACATTTTTTTTCTCCTTCACTGATCCCACGTGAGGCTGCAGTGGCAGGTGCTGCTGCCAAAATTAGAGCTATGGGATAAACTGGGCTGACTTCTGCTTTTACACAAATTTTGCATTTGCTTTTTCATTCAACTGTGTCTGTTTCGGTTTTTCTCTCCTTTTTGCACCCGTTTGCATTGCTGAGGCTGGCCCATCTGTCACGCACAGACAGCAGGGTTGGATGCACAGGGTGCATTTCCACCAAAGTCTTGCAAATTACTCATAAAAGCCTCAGTATACATAATTATGTAATATTTTTGTAAGGGAGGTAAATTGACCCTTATTATGGTCATAAAGGTAAAAAAAAAAAAAAAAAAAGGAAATCATTGTTATTTTCCCTTCCCTAAGGGGAAATGCATGATAAAAAAAAAAAAAAAAAAAAAGGAAATCATTGTTATTTTCCCTTCCCTAAGGGGAAATGCATGATAAAGACTTTAGCGTCATCCACACAAAGAAGTTTATATGTGTCACTTTCATACGATCCGGGTTTAGGATGGAAAAGATCTTAAGAAGATGTCAAAGCTCCATCTCTCAAGGTATCCTGGATCTGCTTCACTCTAAATAAGAACAACAAACAAGGCATTGCACAGTTTGTTGCACTATTTACAGCAATCATCTGCTGCTCAGCTTCACCTTGGGTTCTAGAGGCCCCCTACTGCAGGGGTAGGGCGCCACCTATTTTACAATAGCTCCTGGAAGTTCACACCAGAAGTTTTTTAATCTTTTTGGTTAAATTATTTTATTTCAAAACATTAACTTTTCTTTTTTTGTCTAATTTCTGTTCTTTGTTTACTTGATTGATCATCTTTTGTTTTGTCAGTAAATTTCTGTCGGTGCTAAGAAATTAATGAACACCACAAGTTTTAGACTAAGACCAAATTCAATACCTTTGGTTTATTCCCTCCCTTGCGGTCTAACCATAATCCTAATCCTGGAGGTTGAGAAACTTCAACCTAAGGTCAGTGGATTTAAAATAATTTATTCAAATTCCCATTCCAACTTAAGTGGCAAACACCTGCCAACTTCTGGTGTTTTCTTCTGATTAAAAATAAAAGAGCTTGTCAACACTAGGGTAGTGTTGGATTCCAAGCGCAATGCCCTTACCACTAGGCCACCACTCCCCTAAATATAAATAAAATAAAAATAAAGGTAAGATAAAGGCCAAAATCTAACCCTTGCATTGCAGATCTCTACTATATTAAACAGACGGCCTCCTGTTAGTTAAGAAATGCAATCTTTTAGGTCTGGATGAGGATCTATGATGCTGTGGGCTTACTTGTCTTTAAGTGATTCTGGGGACCTTGTAAAAGTGGATGACATCACTAATCTTTGCAATACCAGGATGTATTTGGTAAAATGTGTTAGACTGGGACAGAAAACTGAAAATAGGACCTTATAAGTGGGGTAATGATCCAAATTATACAACCTCCTGTAGGCTCAACTCACTGAAATGTGGAGAAGACCTGAAAAAGAAGATGGTACAAACTAATAAAAAGTATAGAATTATTGCCTTTTTTAAATGTTTGAATGAACCACTGCCATATTAATAACTTAAGTTTAAAGTTTTTTTTCACCTCTTTTCCAAGGGTGTCAACAAGCATAGCTACTCCTGTACCTTGGAACTTCCTGTAGTGTTTTTGTTAATGGCTAAACACTAGTTTGTTATTAGAAGTCTGACGTGTTTTGTACTGAAAGTGAGTCTAACTTTATAATGCACTAAACTCAGTGAAAAAAATCTTCAATTACTTCCTTCTAAATGAAGAAGGAAATGAGATAAGAAAATGGTTTGTCCCCCTTAGAGTAAAGAATGTATTTCTGTTAGGTTTTTTTTTTTATTGCACTTTTCCTTGTTCTTTCCTATGAAGCAATGAGACAAGGAAACAAGTTACAAACAGTGAAATAAGGATTTGGGTAATCAGCTCTGTGTTTTTTATAGTTGTAAAAGATGAAACAAACTGGATTTGATTAAAGCAAATTTATACAAATAATTTCAGATTAAGAAACTGAAAAGCCTTTTTTCAGTTTACAAGTCAACATTTTTCACTAAATGTTTGGTTTATTACTTCTTTTCTTTTTTTTCCGTCTGATCTTAGTTTATTACTTCTAAACATGCAAAAAAAATCTAATTTTGTCACTGTTTTCAGTCCCTACACAAAGGTGCTCCATTTTGAACAAGAATTCCAGTCATGTTCCAGTTTGTCCCACTTAAAAACCGGGTCCTCCATGTGCTTCAACACCTGTTATTAACTCAATGACTGTTTTCCCTTCTCACATTCATCCATATTTCTTTTGTCAGAGCACAGCCTCTGGTAGCATGCAGGAGTTTTTTTCCACTCTCCTGGCTAACCGTTAGCTGAGGGCTAAAGGCAGGTCTAGTTTGTCCTGCTGCTTCTTTGCCTGAGGCGTTGCTCTTCCATGCCTCTGACTCCATCGCTCCTCCAATGTGTTCCATCTGACCTTGGCAGTGGAATATGTAGGGGGAGTTGGGGATGACATTTTGCCTGACCGCAGCCCTCAGATAGGTTTCTGAGATGATGAACTGCTCTGCTTGGTGACATTCATCTTTCCCATGTGTGCGCCTCTTCTCCTTCATTCACCTCCACCCACACCTCCTATCTCTGAGTTGTCTTTTTGTTTAGTATCGGGGGGAAAGAAAGGAAAACGATGGCTCAGTTTAATTTTGAATTTTATATTTAATCTCCCATATTCCTTAAAGTTTTTACAAAACAAAAACTATTTTAATATTTGTTTGCATACAATATGGGAAATTCAACTCTTCCTACCTCTATAGGTTGTTGATTGTAAAATAAAGAACTTGCTTAGCTGATCATCTAAGATCTCTAAAGAAACAGAGGTTTTTTGGTACCATGCTGGTAGAATATTTGCATCTAACGGCATCAAGAAAGAAAGATATTAGAATTAACAGTTAATTTCGATATGGATTTCTTTTGTTGCTTATCAATCTAGAAGGGGTTACACAGAAACTGAAGTCAGTTACTGTTAATAATTACCGAAAGCACAAACACAGTTTTTATATAGACTCCAAATCAGATATACCAGCCATGACTTTTGCTTATTTACATTTAATTAGAATAGAATTACTGTGACACAGCATATTTCTCTAAAAGATCGGCAGAATAAACGTTATGATTCTGCCTGTGTAGGAAAAACAACTGGAATGGTGTGTGATGTTTCTGTAGTGATAAAAAAGTAAAGTCAACTTTACTGATTGTTACAAATTCACATTTTAACAAAGTTTTTCTTTATGTAATCTATGTGGGCTGCATGAATGACCCAAGGAAAGATGTGGTGTTATGTGCAGACTGACGGTCTCTGGGATGTGAATTGGGTGCCAACTGTTTTTAGTGCCCAGAATGGACCTGTGCAAGATGCTGACTAGTGGTTGAGAAATTATTTTTTCATAAGTAAACTACAATCTCAGCTGTTACTGTGATACAGAGAAGTCAGTGGGGTGAAATTCGCTCAATGTTCAGTGCTGCCTAGCGTTCCTGTTGCTTCTGTCCTCCAGTCCGGTCACTTTAGTCCAATCTGAATCACATTATCGGAGCGTTTATATCGACATCAGTGCAGTAGTTCCCACTGGTTTATGACAAAGAGCCCTCCTTTGTCATCCATCAGAGGTCAGGGTCGAGTTTATATTTTTATGGATTCTGGATTAAGACCCGAAAATCCAGAGAGGCACTGAGGCAAAGGAGGAGTAAAACGGATCTGGAATATTTCAAAATATAAGAATACCGTCCAGATTCATGAATGGCATCCTATGTGGATTGTCAACTAGAAAAACAATAACACAACCAGTGTTAACTCTGAGCAACGATTGGCTTAACCCCCTCCTCTGTTTGGGATTACATTCTGAATGAATTGAATATGATCATGATTGGCTCTTCAGATTGCTGCTTTTACATGATTAATTTTGTAATTAATGCTGGTGTCTGATTAAACATGTGTAATGGCTTAAAAAGAAGAGGAAATATAAAGTGAATGGCTAAAATAGGAACTAATCCAAGTATTGATATTGCCCAGTTAGAGCCGATATGTAAGAATGATGAACTGCTGCAATTGGATGTTTAAAAGAAAAACCTTAATGAGCTTGAAAAAATCTATAGGAGACTACAAAAATTATATCTAAAATGTAGTATTTTGAGGTGGTTCTGCAACCAGAAACATTCTTGTCTTTTCCAAAGTCCGTATATCTTCTAACCTTTAAAGTCAGATTGGAGGACTGTAATGAATTCAGTCCTGATTGATGGGACCCATTAGAAGACCCAGTTTGTCTGAACACTCCTTCGGTTTCAGAGGCAGTAAACTGCATGTCTTGGGTTTTTAATTGTGTTTAAATGCCAGTAGGAGTGATGGTACTATTGGGATACCATTACAGGGCTCGCTAGCTTAAATGAGCTTACCTCTAAATAGACAGCCATAAGACGCTGGTGACTTGCAGAACTGATGGGAACACAGTTTGAAATCATCAAGCAAACCTCTCAATACATCCAGAGCTCTGCTAAAACTTGGGTTTGATTGGTACCTCCATATCTGCTGACGCCTCTTGGCCCGTCAGGCGCAGTCTGGTTGACTTGACGTTGTGGAAAATGGTTAACTGCTGTCCCGAGACATGCTGTTTTCTGCGGCTGTTGTCGGTGAAGCTCGACACGAGTAAAGCTCATAATAAAAATAAGGCTCATTAGATGATTGTCATTTAATTATAGCACTTAGCACATCAGAGCATATCAGTGCTGTGGAGCGTGTGCAGCTAATTTACACAGGGGTCTGTTAGTTTACATGTCTGAGCCATTCCAGCCATGTAAATCATGATGGTATCAACTGGAAATCCTGTTCATTATGCATGTGTGTGTTTATGGTTTGCACAGCCTTGGTTTGCACATTATCCAGTTATGATTTCACTGAACAAAGCTTTGGTAAGAACCCTTGTCGTTAGCCATGCCTGTGTCTTTCTGGATGGATCCCAGTGTTGTGTCTTATGTCCCTCAATTGGTCCACCTGTTTAGTCTAAATTCAGATATGTTAACAAGAAGAAATTGCATTACAATATTCATGTTTTCTGCCTTTATAGCTTTAGATTTTTTTTTTTGGCATCAAGCTACTGAAAGACTTCAGATATTTTCCAGAATATGTTGGCATTTCCTGAATGAACTGGAAAAAAAAGTTTAGTGCGATGCTGGCAAGCAGCTCGGCAAGCAGTTAAGTTTGTTTTCAGCTGCAAAAAAATAAAACACAACAGAAAGATGGCTGATATTTTAGAGGTGTTTATATTTTTATACTCTGAATGTTCATGCCACACTTGTCAGGTTTTTGGCTAATAATTATAGATTAACACAATCAGTCTATCAAATCACCCCCACAAAAGTTCACCCAAATTACTACTTATAAATATAAGTATGAAAGAAATAAAAAAAATGTTTTTTATATGCATGCAAATAAATAAAATGTAGACACAGACTTGGAGCACAGATAAAACACTTACAGAACTGCAAATAAGAAGAAATATGCCTCATATTGCTCAATCATGAATGCAGCACCAAAGTAAAAGGTATCTATAAATATGTCAACTTAAAGTATAACCACTTTAATTTATGTTTGGTAGAGCTCTTATTTAGAACAAAAAATCTAATTAGACAAGAGGAAAAGCTTAAGATGAGCTCAAAACATCAACAAAAAAGCTTTTCTTTTGGGTTTGCTGTCATGACATGTTTTTATGGTAATACATTTTGAAAGATAGAGAGCGTTTTGAAATCACTTTTTTATCTTAATAAATCAACTACCTATTAGCGTTAATGTCAGTCTTTTCCTGAAGAAAGTCATTTTTTATATATTTACTTTGAAAATCGAGAAGGATCAGTATTAACAGTGCTTTAAGTTTGCCTCGTTATTACATTTCATTCGATTTTAACACAATTTACGCTATTAAAAGTTAATAAAGCAAGAAACAAAATAATAAAACAAGATGAAATTGAACTGGTCGACCGTAATGAGTAAAGCATGTCTCTTAACCTTCCGTTAACATATATTTAGAGGGAAACATAGAACGAATTAAATAGCATAAATAAAACTAAAGATGGTCTCATCCTTTCCATCAGATTATCAGCACCCCCTAGGTGTCGTCTTGTCAGATCTTCATCATGCATGATGCCTCTGTTGCTGTGGTTTGCAATGAAAACCCTACTTGCTGTCTAAAGCACTCCAAAAACTTTAAACCCTGCAGCATTTGGAAGCTTCAGAACCTTTTTCTTTTTTTTAACAGTAAATGAAACACTTTCTTAACTGAAAACAACTGCAGCCGCAGGAGACTCAATAATATAGCAGTGTGGAGGAATATTTATGAAAGTAAATTCATGAAAGAAATGATCCACAGACCAGATTCTGAAGGCAAGTTTATGAAGGAGCTCCATAAATCTGGACAGCAGAGTTCGAAACCTCTCCTGTTAGCCCTGTTTCCTCTTCCATTAATTAGAATATGGCTGCCTCCCATCAGGCAGTTTAAAAAAGGAGACTGCTGAAATATTTAGCCTGAGTACTTGTACATTAGCCTTAGTTAAGGACATCTGAGAGAATATTCTAACATTTACAAGAATCCACAGTTTTTAAATCAGGACATTTGCAAAAGAAAATGGATATAGAGGAAAACAGATGAATTTATGATGATTATAATTATGTTAAATCAAATCACATTTTTGATCCTGCTTTCTGTTTCTTTAGTGACAAAATGCACATTTTGATCTTTGTAGAAAACAGTCACTTCACCACAGATCTGTCTGATCTACTTAAATCAAATAACTCTAAACTTTATCTGTTCTTCTTTCCATCTAAAGCAGAAATGGGAGATTAAACATGGAAACATCTTGTAACCTTAAGGCACTTACTGCTAATTAAAATGCCCCTCTGCGGCTCTGATACCAAACAAGGTTCTGCTCAGAAGTTTGTCCTCAGAAGCTCCATCAAACTACCAGAAGAGAGGAAGAGATTTCCATTTTCAGCGTCGATGATGAGTTGCTGGCGCCTCAGGACAAACAGGGGCACGTTAATGAGAAAAGAACAATGGGATGTCTTTGTAAACTACATAATGTGATGGGAAAACAGGATTCCCCGCCATTTGTTTTACTTTTAACGATGCACTTGATTAATTGGCTATTTAGTTGTAATGCAGTTTTAGGAGCACATTTGATTGCAGAGCTCCAGGGCAAAGTGGCTTAAAAGATTTAACAACCAAAGGAAACATCTCTCCACTGTGTTTTGGATAAAGACAAAGAAAGGCTTAAGAAAAACAAATATCATAAAAAAGTGTATTAATCTAAGCATTCAATTCAAAATAATTGTATTTCCTCATCATTACACAGACACTGATCTATTACTAGTATATATTTTGCTCATTTTCCTTATCTTGGCCTTAAAGGTTATGAAAATCAGACTATGTGCTTTTATAACATTAGTAAATTGAAATACAGGTGATTTGGAGAATTGTTATAATTAGTTTTTTATCTTGACAGTTGTTGATGAAGCTGCCTCAAAGCATAGTAGGGGAAGATTGAGTGGAAAGAAAAACTGAACTGAATCCAACAAATGAGTGTTTATAATCAGTGGATATTTCACCTTTTCCTTTGGTCTGTTATTATAATTTACTTTTATAGTCACTGTATTTTCATCAGCTCCAAGTTATACCTGTTAAACGAAATGAGGTAAAAAAAGTTTAAATATATATATATACAGGGGTTAACGGTAAAGATTTGTATGGGAGAATTACCCTGCCATAATGTAAGAGCACATAATTT
>NW_015150485.1:1439400-1448988 GCF_000732505.1 Cyprinodon variegatus | reverse complement strand
CTATCTATAATGTCTATAACGATTCAGTTTCTCGAATGGCTGTAGGATACTGATATGTATGTGATTATATTAATGGAAAGTTAAGTGGAAGGAAAAAGTGTTCGAGCTACAGAGATCGACTGTATCTGGGAGAGGAAAGTAACTGGGAGGGAAAGAGCATTACAGCATGTATGGGAATAACAGCTGACGCCTGACTGCCAAGAGCCACCACATAGATTTATGTAGCCAGATATGGAGCAGATGCTTGTTCGCTATATTTTATCAAGTCCAGAGTCCGTGTGGCAGCGTACCAGGAAGATTACAGCACTTTCCCCTTCCTTCTGGTAATAAGCTTTATGGAGATCCAAATTCCATTTTCCAGCATGATTTGGTATCAGCCAACGTTTGTCCATAATGCCAAGGTCTGGTTTGATGAGTATCACTGTGTTTTCCTTGGTCAGCAAATTCACACGACCTAAACCTGTTAGAACAGCAGTTCTCAGTCTGCAGGGACTACTACCCTGCATGTCCCTCTGCTGCTGCACACTTGCTGCTGCAGAGGCTGCGAATCAGTCCTGCGTTTAATTCAGCTGTGTGGCAGTAGGTAGTTCCCTGAAACATACAGGAGAAGGGGATACTTAAAGTACAGGGCTGAGAACCACTGCCAGAGAAAATCTATGATCAGCAGAACGATAAGAGGAACCAGGTTAGATTAATGCCGCTGCTTAATAACCTTGGCTTTCTATTTAACAGCTGAACTGGCTGATTTTATTCATTCTGCATCACACTGATTGAATATTTTTTTACCAAAAGGAGCCCTAACCAAGTATAGAGAGTGTATACCATAAAGTACATAGAAATATCAGCCCCTTTATGCTTCCCTTCCCCTTTTTTCCTCAAAATAATTTTTCTTCCTCTAAACTTTCCCTTCATATGCTTGATGACAGCACTGGTTGTTTACAACAATCTTCTCCACAGATAATCATTTATGGCTTCATTTCTTTGCGGAGGTTTAAGTCTTGATTGTGTGAAATTTTTTAAAAATTTTTAAAAAAATGTTTTTATTTTTTAAACATTTTTAAAAAAAAAATTAATTTTATTTTTTTTTATTTTTTTTATTTATTATTTCTTTTTTATTCTGCATTTACAGAATGACATATAGTTACCCCTGGTTGAACTAATTCAACTTTATTTGTTTATTGATGATTTGTTTATTAATGAAGTGAATCTCTGCGAGTGTTTAGCAGTTGAATGTGCTGGAATGTACTGGAAAGATGTCACCTTCGTGACTTAACTCTTCTGTGCAGCATCTGCTCTTTAAATTATTCACCGGTTTGAAATCATTAGGTCTGTTTCTGGTTTGCACAGCAGCCAACTAAATGGTCCTCACAGCAGTCTGACAGTCATTTGATCTTCAGTATTAAAAACTGTCAATAAGTAAGAAGCAAAGCGAAGTAAAATGAGTTCTTAAAGCAAAAAAAAAAAACCTACGCCACTGGTTTATGATTATGCTATTAAAAGTTTATTATTGGCAGACAGGAAAGATTGAGAGGAAAAAAAGGAGACTTATAATTTCATTGTAAGGAAAGGATAAAGAGTCTGTGTTTTAAACCATTGCATGTAAAGTACTTATATCTAGAAGTGGGTCAGTAGTGTGTCACATATCTTTTGCTGCTTAACATCAGGGGGTGAGGATCAGGACAGAACATGTGCCTCAACCCAACCAATCAGTGATTACCTCAGTGTAGCGCTAGCCAATGAGGGGCAGAGACAGCCTGCCCTTTGCCTTCCTAGATTAAAAAAAAAAAGTGAGTTTGGTTCTTAACAGTGGGGGGTTTGGACGTGTGGGATCTGCTACTGTATGGTAACAGGAGAGTAAGCAAGTGAATACAGATATGGGAGAATGAAAGGAAAGCATGTTTCTGTTCGGTTTTAAATCTCAGGATAAGATCTAATTAAGCTGCTCCTTGAAATATAGCCTAACACAGTTTATGTAGGTTGTTTATTCAGCACACCAAAGCAAAACAAAAATCGTACAGATGTGAGGTGAAAACTAAGATGCTTGCTCCTTCCTTTTGATGTCGGAGTAAAAGTAGCAGCATGGTTAAAATACTTGAATAAGGGCTCATCAGGAAATATGATCATCCTTTTTTTTTTTTCAAATTTAGCTAGTTTAGAGTAAAGGGTTTGTATTTTAACACTTTAATAGTGTAGAATAAGAAATAATAGTTATATCCCATAAACCTGGGAAAGTTCACAAAGCATTTAAAAAAAAACAACAAAAAACAATAGTTTATATATGTCTCTGCTACTCAGGATGCCATAAAATGTGCTTTTTATGTAATTTAATTGTTGGGAGTGTGAACTAAACATGATCCATGGAAGAGAAAGGATGCACTTTCAGCCTGCATGGAATGTAGCTGATAAACTCAGTGAAATGTCCAAATATAAATTAGATTTTACAATTAATAAATAAAAAAATCTAGGTTTATTGATATATTTTACAGCTGATATATATGGACAACATTGGACCAAAAATTCCTAAACCTTTTTCACAGTTTTAGTTTAGCTTTTTAGCTTCACTTGGCGCTTCAGTAATAGAGATTAGTAAAATTATGAATGTGTATAATTCAAAAATGATTGTAGAAAATATCTATTAAATGCATTTATGTCTATTCTGCAAAAATGATTCTATTAATAACTTAGACTTATGAAATTCATAATAACTAATTAATAACTAATCATATAATTTCATACAATAATATACACTTTGTACATACTGAGTAAAAAAAACCCAAAAACATACTTTATGAAGTTTCAAGCAGTCAATTAGAAGTGTCCACACCTTTATTCATAACAAATGGGGTAAAGAAGAACAAAAAAAAAGAGGGTAAGATAGGGGTTCTTTATGGCTTCAGTTGTTCTAAAATGGGTTTCCAAATTTTGTAATATTTTTGAGGACAGTTTATTATATCAAATCTAATTTTTTTCTAGATTCCTGTAAATTCCTTGTTCCAAGATTCAAAATTAGGTGGTCTGTCAGCTTTCCGCTGCTTCAATATGCATCTTTTGGCAATCATCATGCCATAGGAGACCACTGTTGTTACATCACGACCCAATTTGTTAAGAGTGTCCGAGACACCATTTTTCCATTTTTAACTGGATTTGAAACACTGGGTGACAAAAAACAACAGCTGTCAAAAGATGTTTTTAATACATCTATTAGACTTTTTTGCTATTACAAAAAAGTTTAGCAGCTTATAGAAACAAAAAAATATTTCACTAAATTTTAAACATTTCAATAATTAACATGTTGTACATTGATTTCCAACTTACACACAATATTATTGCAAAGAAAATCCCAGCAACTACTGGGAAAACAGTGTGCTGATTTTCCACAGATCAGGTCAATTATAAATGCAAAAATAATAAAGAATAAAGGAATACTTTTTGAAAAGTATATGTTTTGACTAAATAGTAGGTTTTGAGTGAGGAAAACAGCATTGATAAATAGTAAATATACAGATAGATAAATTGTTTTACTGTCCCTTAGATGCCTGACGTCGCTAATTAGCCTCATACCTAAACGTATTCTAGTTATAGGTCCAATGAAAAAAGAAATAATGTCTTTTTAATCCAACATTTAATATACTGCAAAAAAACAAAACAAATTATGCTTTTTTTATACAGCTGGGTATAAATTCAGGTATTAAGGGGTTAAAAGAGCTATCAAATAAACAGCCAGGTGCTTTATTCTTCTATAATCTTTTTTTAAGCTTTAGAATAAGAATCTATCTATTTTAGAAAAGAAAGTGATGTCAAAACTGAACGGAAGGTTTGAGGAGGAGGGGGATTTTTGGAAGGTTGAAATTCTTCCAAGCATAAAAATGTGCTCTGTGTTAAACTCTAATTGGAAAGTGAAAACTTGCAAGGATGGAGGGGGGGGGGTTACCTATTACTTCCTTGTTATCCTTTGCTGTACTTTGTCGTTAACACATCAGAAATAGTCAGTTAGTTGTCCGGTTTGCATGTCTACACGCTTTTCCTCATGAGTGGACAGTGTGAAAGATCTGACTGTTCATTTGCTTCATAATAAAGCCATCTGTTGGAGAGCGCTTCCTCCTCGGGACATCCCTCCACTGTGGGTCTTGTTTTCCGTGCGTTGTAAAGCACGCCTAGTATTACACAGAATGGCCTGAAAAGAGGCGCACACAAGGTTTAACAGATCAGCAACCGAACGTGGGAGAGAGAGTGCTTGTGCCTGCTCAGCCATGCATGCTAACAGCTCTGTGCATATGCAAATTCAGCGACACGTGCCATCTGGAAAAATCAAAGTTAACAAGTTCAGTCAGTCTTGGTTGACACTTTTTAACACATCTTTGGCTTTGAAATAATCCACCCTCCAAACATTCTTTTAATACAGGCATATTACAAGCGTGCTGAGTTATGTGTCTTGGCCACCCTCTGAATGTCGGAGCAGACTTTGATGGATCGTTACCAGGCTTAAGGCGCTGATGGTGATTGGTTGCTTCTGGGGGGAAGCAGAAAAGTGGGCAAACTGATCACGTCGCTGTTGAACAAGGAATTGATCAGGAGGCCCAAGCAGGCGGTTCCCTTCTGCAGGTTTAATGAATAATTTACATGTGGGTGATGAGTTAGCACTCGTTGGCCTTTTGGAAATAACTGCACTGTAACATTTAATATGGGTGGGCTTTGTTTGACGGATAAATGGCAGGTGTGTTTTCCTTTTACGGTACTTTTGGTAACTCTTCTGATTTTTTCTTTTTTTCTTTTTCAAGAGTCAGGAGATTAAGTTCAAATGCTTCACGCAAAGCAGCTTTATGTCCTGGAAATAAATTACTAGTTTATGTTATGTGAGTTCACCGTTAGAGAAACGGTCGCAGCGAGAAAATTAAAATCATCTCAGCAAAGGTCATTTTAAACAGCTATTTTTCTCTAAAGAAGAACCAGGCAGCCTGTTCTTTAACTTGTTGTCATAAGCATAGATTTATTTCTCATAGTCATACGTTTTAGCTCCAGGCCTCCTGTTATGGTTTGTTGCAAAAGTATTACTGCTTCAATTTCTTTGTGTTTTCAGGTTGACCAAAATAAAAGTCAAGATATTTAGATTGTAATCAGCATAATGGACCAACAATAAGTGATGCATGGTGCAATTTAAAGTAAACTAATTAATTGCTTTTAGATTTGTTTCAGGTATAGAAATCTTGAGTGTCCTTTGATGCAAACAATTTTATTATAGCTTCCTATAGGGTGACCCTCCAGATTTATTTCATGGCATTCACCCCAAGCTTTTAGATAGCAATACGTACATCAGTACATTGTACGCCCTTTACTAAAAAAATGACAAATTGTATGCCCTGTTTTCCCGCTGGAAACTTGGCTCAAAATTTCAAAAGCAGCAGAAGTTGGACCTGGAAAATTAGAACTTTTGCTGCACGACTCGCTATATGAATCCATCCGAGAAGCTGATCTGGGAGCTGGCAGCGGGCTGAAGCAGAAAGCTATGATCACTCCTCTGAAAAGGTTTATGCTGTTTGTACCACATATTTGAAAAACACTAACATCTACTTCCAGTCGCCACAAACAGTAGGCAACCTGGCCTGAGGCAGGGGCAAGGTTGCCGGGGATTCCCAGTTACAGCGCACCACCTGTATGTGGGGACCTCAGCACCTCCAACACCAGAGTAATATTTTAAGACAGGATCGTAATCTTGATGAACTCACTGCACAAAACTGACGTTTTGAGGTGAACTTTATCGTATAATAATATATTAAAACTACTTTTTACCCACTTATCACAGTATATATAGCAAAGTCGCTCCTCGTCATTAAACACAGAAGCAGCAGAAGCTTTAGACGCACTCACTTTGCACACCTTAATGTGTTCATGCATCCAGAAATGAATCAGCAGGCACCTGCTGCTCAAACCATGGTGTGAATGCGTTGCACTTTGTGATTGTTTGAATTAATCTATAATGCAAAATATTGTACCTAAAAATGATCTCATATCTTCCTTATGAAATTTCCAATTTTTTTCAAGCACACGTACTTCCCATAATAAGGACAAACGTAGAGTTGTAACAAAGACAAAATTTTAGCTGCATTACACCTCTATATGCAGGAAATAGTGTTTCAGAAAGTCTAAATTTCAAACATTTCCCGGGGAGAAAACCTCTGGACTCTCCTATGCCGTGCTAAAAGATAAACAAAAGATGTGATGCACCAAGATGCACACCGTATGAAATATTCCTAGTTAAAAACCTGATTCATCCTACTGTTGTCTCTCACCAGCTTCCTTGGCCTTTGCAGATGAGAACCGTTTCCACACTATTGTCAAACTAAATTTCATTTTGTACAGCTTTAAGACAGTAAACGAGAAGCAGCTTAGCAGTGGAAAGGAATAGTTCTAATAAAGTGCATCAGTGATCAAACGTAAACNGGGGATTCCCAGTTACAGCGCACCACCTGTATGTGGGGACCTCAGCACCTCCAACACCAGAGTAATATTTTAAGACAGGATCGTAATCTTGATGAACTCACTGCACAAAACTGACGTTTTGAGGTGAACTTTATCGTATAATAATATATTAAAACTACTTTTTACCCACTTATCACAGTATATATAGCAAAGTCGCTCCTCGTCATTAAACACAGAAGCAGCAGAAGCTTTAGACGCACTCACTTTGCACACCTTAATGTGTTCATGCATCCAGAAATGAATCAGCAGGCACCTGCTGCTCAAACCATGGTGTGAATGCGTTGCACTTTGTGATTGTTTGAATTAATCTATAATGCAAAATATTGTACCTAAAAATGATCTCATATCTTCCTTATGAAATTTCCAATTTTTTTCAAGCACACGTACTTCCCATAATAAGGACAAACGTAGAGTTGTAACAAAGACAAAATTTTAGCTGCATTACACCTCTATATGCAGGAAATAGTGTTTCAGAAAGTCTAAATTTCAAACATTTCCCGGGGAGAAAACCTCTGGACTCTCCTATGCCGTGCTAAAAGATAAACAAAAGATGTGATGCACCAAGATGCACACCGTATGAAATATTCCTAGTTAAAAACCTGATTCATCCTACTGTTGTCTCTCACCAGCTTCCTTGGCCTTTGCAGATGAGAACCGTTTCCACACTATTGTCAAACTAAATTTCATTTTGTACAGCTTTAAGACAGTAAACGAGAAGCAGCTTAGCAGTGGAAAGGAATAGTTCTAATAAAGTGCATCAGTGATCAAACGTAAACAGTGTGGGCAGGGGTTGACGTTAAGGAGTTTTACCACCCTTCTGGCCCTTTGCTAAGTGACTTTCACATTTAATTTGCACAGAAACAATTTTTACTTGCCCAGTATAATGTTTGATAAATATAGTTCCTAATATTAATTTTTCTATATATATCAATGAAACGTGTTTGTTTTTTAAATGTTTTTTGTAATTCAGTATTTTTTAAGTTTACAGGTTCCTGGTGTGTATATGCATGCGTCAGATAATGAACTCAAGCCTACATTACCGTGTTAACATGCTTTTCAATCCTTCCTGCACATTCTTTTCAAGCTAAACTTTGCTTTAAACTGTTGTGTGCTTGGAAAAATATAAATTGCAATTTTAAAAATCTAAAAAAACAAGATAAATCACAAGACAGAAGTCAATGTCACAAATGAATTTATTTTAGAGTCACGGTATGTTTATACAAGATAATACTGTTAATATAATGTGACTTTTTTAGAGAATCATTATACATAGTTATTTTATACAGGGTTTCCACAGTCTTACATAATTTCAGAATTCCTTGACTTTTAACTGACTCAGGATTTGTTTTCCCTGACAAAATAAATGCAGCCGTTTGTGGTTTTGGTAACGACATCAAAATTGCCGCTAGGTGGACAAAAATCACGCCATCTGGCGGAAAATCACCCGGCTTTTTCAAATCACGGGAGAATGTGTACAAAACAACAAAAACGGTGCCGGCAACACTTCTTCATTGAATGTCGGTGATTTTAAAGTAATTTTGAGGGATAAATATTTTTTTCTTGCGATCATTGCACTTGCCCGGCGGGCAAATGCAATGAAATTTGTACTCTCCCGACAATAAAAACTACTTGCCACGGGAGATTGGGCGATGGTTAACATCGAGCCCTGGTGGGAGAAAAAACATGGTACAAATACGCCTTAATATGGAAGTTTAGAGCATTACTATATATGGTGCAAAGATGCAGTATTTCGATTTGGTGTTATTAGTGTGATGTTACAGGCTCAGGACACGCAGTGCTGGGATGAAATGTCTTTTACGGAGGCCAGAGGAGTCCCGATTATCCTCTCTGCTGTTAATACCACTCTTCTCATGTTCCTCCAGTCTGAGGTGCTGCAGCCTCCACATCACACAGTTAGAAAGCTGGTCAGAACGCTCTCTATGTTACTTCTGTAGAAGGTCGTGAGGATGGGCAGGGGAAGGTAGGCTCTCCTCATCCTCCACAGGAAGCACAAGCGCTGATGTGCTTTTTTGACCAGTAAGGGTGCTGCTACACTATATTTTTACATGTTAGAGAAAACAGACATTTAGTTTTAGTCTCATAAAACCAAAGCGACCTCATTCATGTTTTTTCTGAATCCCTTCAAATGACTTGTGGCATCATAAGGACTCCTTATGGCTTTTCCTTAACATTTGTTTTCTTCTTGCAGCTCTTACTTAAGTTACACATTCTAACAGCACAAAACTAATAATCATCCTGTCTACAGTTTTTGCCAGCTGAGTTTTTGATCTCTCCATCTGTTCCAGAGAAACTATTTGCTTCCTAATTACTTCTCAGAATAATGTGATGCCTGTCTGATGTGTCGGCTTAGACTGACAGCCTTATCTTGTTTGGTTTGCACTTGGAATCAATTACAAATACATGCTATGGTTTTTATTTGCACTAATGCGTCACTGTTTTGGTCTTTCACAAAACGTCTCACTAAAATACTTTTTAGTAACCTTTGATAGAGTAAAAAAAAAATACACGAAGGAAGCTTGACAGGAACTGGCTTCTCTATTGCATGAAGCAGCTCTGTGAATAATGTAGTTTTGCACAGCATGTTCCTGTCCAACAGCAGAGTGATCTGATTTAATGCTGAGGGGGTTGTTAGTCCCTTCTTGCCAGCTCCGGTCTCCACACTACAAGCCTGAGACTAATGGATATGGAGGGAAATCAGGATAATGTAATGCTTAGATGAACAGCGGCGGGGGGGTGGGGGGAGAAGGGTGACAGGCCATTTCCCGTTTTTGTGAGAGTGCAGAGGTTGACGTGCCGGACTTCAGGCTTGGAATCTGGGAGAAAAAAAACAAAAAGATTGTCTGAAAAGACCCAGAAAACTTCTGACCCTGCAGAGAGCAGAAACGGGGATGTAACCGTAGGTCTGTGATCCGATAAAAGCTGGGATGAGCAGATTGAAGCGACACAAAGCACTGACGGATCTAAGTTTTTAAGTAATTGATGCCATCAGAAGTTATTGGTTATCAAAAGTAAAGCATCTTTGCTGTGGGGTGTAGCTGTAGAGTAGATGACATCAATGAAATGAAGCTCTAGGCAAGGCAAGGCAAGGCA
>NW_015150485.1:1409678-1439304 GCF_000732505.1 Cyprinodon variegatus | reverse complement strand
TTCAGAGATTCATAGACTTACTGAAGTATTTTAAAGTCTATTCTGTGAGATACAGGGAGCCAGTTTAAGGACTTTAGAACTGGGGTGATGTGCTCTACTTTCTTAGTCTTAGTGAGGACACTGGCAGCAGCGTTCTGGATCAGCTGTAAGTGCCGAGTTTGAGCCCTGCTCCGGTTGCCTCAGCTCCTCTGGTAACACGCTTCACCTTCTAGCCTTCTGTTGGGGGTAAGAAGGCCTAATGGCACTGATGGTATAGGACAGGCATCCCCAAAGTCTGTCCTCGAGGGCCGCTGTCCTGCAGGTTTTAGAGGTTTCCCTGCTCCAGCACAGCTGATTTTCATTGATAGCTGATTAACAGGCTTTTGCTGAACTGCAATAATCAGAATCAGCTGTGCTAAAGCAGGGAAACCTCTAAAACCTGCAGGACAGCGGCCCTCGAGGACCGACTTTGGGGATGCCTGGTATAGGATGTTCACAACATTTGTTTATTAAGGAATTCATTTACTATTAATAAAAAATATCAATTCATGAATCCAAACTAAAATAATCGACAGCTGCAGCTCTTGATTCTGCAGCTTTCTTTTCTTTTCATCATATGTGCCCTTTGAGTGGTTGGAGAAGGGTTTCCTGAATGGCCCTAGTTAATTAATAATCACATCTTCCAGGTATCATTACTCAAACTTTTTCTTGATCCCAATTGGCAAACTTTACAGAAATTCTGTTTTTTTTATGCATGTTAACTCCTGGAGGTAGAACAGTTAATCAGTTGACTTCTCCAATTGAAACAGATCAGTATCCTTGTCTCAAGTATCTTTTATTTTCCTTAAACTGATTTATTTTCATTTAGGCAATAATAAATCCAACAAAGTCCCTAATATTTAGCCTCAATGATCATCATCCTCTATCTTATGCTGTAGTTTTGAAAGATTTCCTTTTCCCCTGTGCCCTGTTTGTTCTGACCTCGTATATCAGAGGTGTAGAGCGCTTGAATGCTCCAACAGGAGTTGCGTTTTACTGCTGTTTTATGAGAGGTGATCGTTGCCGCAGTCGAGCTTATGTTGTTTTTCCTCCCCTTCCAGAGTGTTGTGTAAGATTATTGGTGGGCTGCTGCATGTTTCAGCGCTGCAGGCGGACCGCTCTAATGCTCCCGCTGCATGGGCGAGGAGGAAGCCGGGACAGAGCGCTGTTTATTTATAGGACAGGGAGGTCTTTCCCTTCTCTGTGCAACTCTCAGTCAACCACAAAGCCAGAAGAAGCCTCCAGAATGATTTCATGTCTGCGCCTGTGACTCGCTTTTACAGATTTATATAGCAGAGTTTTGCCTGTAAAAAGGTTTCCTTGGCTTTCCTGCAGCAGGGAATGCCTGACGTTGTTAGCAAAGCAATAAAAGTTATTTGTGTTTTCTGACATTGTTACTTTTTCTCGCCTCGTGCAGTTATGGTTTGTATCAGAGTGAACTGATTCCCTTTATTTTATCTATTTATGTGATTTATTCTTCAAAAGATATTTATTGCAGGAGTTGTATGTCTCCTTTTGATGATATCAAAGAGTTTAATGTATAAAGGCTGTAAAGCAAAAAGGCCAACATCTGTATTTTTTGCTTATTGGACCATAAAATAAGCAGAAATTTTCCCCTCTCTCACTAGTTAATTCATCCTTCTTATCAGCTGTTTAACTACTTATCATGCAAAATACAAATTGTATTTTTCATTGAATATAAAAGACACATATAGGGCTGAAACAGTTAATCGGTTTAATCATGATTAATCGATAATTTAAATAATTATAACCTAATTTAGTAAACGATGAATCGTTACCTTTAGCTGACAGAGCAACCCAATTAGAGCAGTAATTATACCAAAATTGTTCCAAAAAAATGCATTTAAGATTTTAAAAATTATTAATCGATTTCCAAAGTAGTCTTTAGCTTCTGCACACATCAGTCATGCACACACATGGTTAAATAACGGTAGATTTTGACGTAAACAAATGAGACTACATTAAAACATTCAAAAGTTTGTCCACCAGGTTTGACATTAAACAGGTTTATTTTTAGTTGAATATTTTAGGAGGAAATAAAAGAATAAATTAGTTTTGACAATTTCTTTAAATTTTGTACATCATAAAACCCCATTAGATTCATCAGTGGTGTATATTAAAAACATGTTTAGGTGTGAATGCTCTTTTCGTCAGGCCTGTTCTTATTTAAATGAATGGTATCCCATTGACACCCACATTGTGCATGATCATATTTACTTTAACGGTTAAAGCTGGTCTATATCCACTCTGAACAAAATCAGGTGGAAACGGTTTGACCCACATTGGCCTATATGAAACCATTTGTACTGCCCTACTGCCCCACTTAATCGCATATGAACACACACATTCACATTAATGCATATGCATAAGCACAAACACACTGGTTCAGATGGTCTGGTTGCTCTGTGGCCGGAGGGCTGGAACTTATTTACATTGATTGATGCTGGCATATGAAAATAGCACCAGTCGGAAGATGGATTATTACTGATTTGAAGGAGACTCATAAAAAAAAACCAGACTTGATGAGAAAAATTAAGGAAAATCTCTCTTTTCAGTCCTTCCTGTGCATTGTGTGCGTTCTCCCTGGGTGTGGCCTTTGCAGCTGAGTCACCTCTCTCCTCCCTCGCCCCTCTCCAACAGAAATAAAAGCTTCTTTTTATCACAAATCTCCACTGCTCCTCTGAGACTCCATCATCCTTATATCTGCTGCCGCATATGGCTCCTTGCAGCGCTCCAAAGATCTGTGCAGCTGCTGTACATACGTGTGCAGGGTTATCACTCCAAGTCTTATCTGGCCATTTGCATTATTTGTGTGGAAGGGCTGCTTTGTGTTTAATGTACTGATTGCTGCTCATGAGATGTTAGTTTGGTTGTTCTGCACCGATTGGTACAGGCTGAAGGGACAGAATGGAAAAGGAGGGTCACAGGGAAAGGCCAAACCATTATCATGGATCAAAGATTGTCAGTGTGATGATGGGGCAGCAGTTAAAGGAAATGGGCGCATGAAAATTCTGTGTGTTTGCATCGCCTGAGGCTTGATTCAGTTTGTGTGTGTATGATGGATAGATTTCCTTAAAACTGCAATTGCGTTCTTTGCTCATGTCACATTTGCTAAAGATTAATGGCTTTGTTTTAAAAGCACAATGGTTTACAAGGCTGCTGTTTACACTTGTTAAAAAGCCTCTAATTTCTTTGTTTTATTTTGAACACACTCACATAACCCCAACCCATCCCTCCCTCCACCAACACAGAGCCTTGTTGTTAAAACTGAGTGACAATTGACTTGCTATGTAGATCCAACCACCCTATCAATATGTGTGCTGATAACAGTTGAAACTGCCCCAGGCTTTGATCAGACATAAATCCAGACACGCCTACTTTTAGCTAAAGGATTAGCGGCACTCTGATACTCGCAGATGTTAATAGGTGTTACTTATCAGATTACCTTGTGCAAAGAGAGTTTATCTGCATGAACTGTCCTGCTACACTAACAATGCCAGCATTGGCGTGAGAGCAATAGCCGTTGTTAGCACTGATAGCATACGTATATTTCTTTGATGACCAGCACCTTTTCTTTTGGTGCTATTCTAAATCTACTTTGACATTCAATTTAATTATTTTTTCATTTTAAATAGCAACCATGGAGTTTTTCTTTTCGGTTATTTTATGCATTTAGGCCAGTTAGTTATACATTGTAAATCCGCTTGTACACCTAAATTCAGCCAATCATACATCAACGGTCATCTGTCAATCAAATTGTTTAGCATCTTCATTTATATGTCGCAGCTAATACACTCAAATTGAAATACGAATCAATTTACTTTCGCATTTAGTAATGTCCCAGTGTTCAGGGGGATGGACGTCTCTGTCTTCGGCAAGCGTAGAGCTAACAAAACTGTTAGCGTTGTGAGGCTAGAGCTCAAAGATGTACGGCTGTAAGCCTTCTACACCAAACAAAGCTTCTGCCGCCCTGGCGTCCTCTTCCACAAAAACGTCATCCCCACTTTCCTCCTCAAAATAAAAAATGTATGACAGAGGAGACTCATCCACGACCTCCGACACAAAACTCTCCTCCTCTTGCATGTTTCATCTGTCCATAGCGATTCTTGACAGTGTCGTTGCTAAGTGCTACTTGGTCCCAATGTAATTTCCCATTGGGAATCTACTAGCACTAAGTTGCTAACTGATTAGCAAGATGCTTCCGAGACACTGGCCACAAGCAAACTTGTTTACGAACCTTCCGCCACAACAATCCCGACCCCTTGATAATCGTCCAATCACATTCGCTTTATTTACTCGTGTAAAGTTGAGCCTGTGATGGACTGGCGACCATGTTCAGGGTCTTGCCCGTAGACAGCTGGAGATAGGCACCAGCACCCTTGGGACCCCACTTGGGGTTAAGCGTGTCAGAAGATAGATGGATGGATGGTAAAGTCGGGCACAACTCGGCAGAATTCGGAACTGCAACCGTTGGAACAGCAGCTTCCCTACCACTTTAAAGGTTAATAAGCACGTGGGCCAATGTGTAGCCATCTTAGGTTGTTTTCATTCATCTTTATTCTGACATGATTGTTTTTTGGTCTTACGGCTTGTTAGTTAAACAGAAACTGAAGGGATCAGCAACATTAACTTTGTAAAAGAGAACAACAGCCACAGAAAACAACAGTTTAAAATGACAGTCAAACGTTATAATTCAAGAAAAAATGTCGGCAGGTAGGTTTTAGTCCAACTCTTCAAGAAAACCCCAGCAGGACTCCTTTCACCTCCTCTCAACCTTAGCTGTCATCTGTTTACATATTCCCTTTTCAAGGACACTGTTGGGACTGCCTCGCTGTCATTTTCACAAAAAGCTCTAAGGAGCACTTGTTACATGAGTCTGTGTTCCCTGTCAAAGTCCTTTCGCCGTCTTCTTGGTCGTCCTTCCTCCTTGTTACGTTTTTTTCCCTGACATGATGCATTCCAAAGCAGCAGAGGGCAAGGTGTTGGACGGATCTTGCCTGAGGTGCTGAATTATCCTACATTTGATTCCTGTTTTCATCCTCGTGTCCCTTGCAGCAAAAAGGAGAGGTGGCTTCTGTATAAAAACAGAAGAGGAATCTGTTTCATAATGGTGCTTGAAAGTCTGCTGGAATTCCCTGTAAAAGTTTGACTCAGGTGGAAAACAGGAGAGATCAACACTTTTTATGAAACCGTTGAATGTTCTTTAATCTCTTGGTAAATGTCTAAGAATGTAAACCTGGTAGATGCAGCACTGCTTTGTACCTTCTAAATCCCATGCTAAGATCTTTCCTAATACCTACCGCTGCTTTACTTTGCTATTACTATGTAAAGGTGAGTGAATGCTCAGTCATATAAATCCCTTTTCTCCAGATCTCTTCCAATATGTCAACCACAAGTAATACCACTCCATGTGTCCCAGTCATGCACCAGAACCACTCTGTGAATGCTGTATTCAGCTTATCAAAATATGCCCTTTTTATATTAATAACCACACAATACTGTTTCTATCATGAAATTTATTATTTTTTTCTTCTGCTGTATAGTTTCACTTTTGTCACATTATTTAGCCTTGTGTGGATCTATATGCTTTCTGCTGTTGACTTGTTTTTCCCATTGCTACACCTGAGTTTCCCCACTGTGGGACAATAGAGGAATTTCTATTTTATAGTATTTCTTTTCCCAGGAGGAAGGCGTCACAAAGCAGTTATATGGGTGGAATCTTAAAAAAATCTGGTAGAAATTTACAGAAAATCGTTGGGAATGAAATTATCTCAGTGTAATTTGCATTTTTCTATACAAAACAGGTTGTATCAGTTTTAAAAAAGAGACTATGCAGTTTATGAAAGAGTTTAAAGTTTTTTTAATACCGTACTATAAATCATCTTGGCAGGCCAAGTTCCATATTTGTTCTTTATAATTAAACATATGCCTCTTATGCCAAACATTTTCTACTTAGACAATTCTGAGCAGGAATCATGTAAAGCCTAATTGGTTAGATGATTAACAGCTTTGACTTTTGAATTTAGTTGATTATCTTTAAATCATTATATTTTTAGCTCCTTTCAATTTAATTAAGCTTTCTTGTTCTAATTCATTTTTCTTCTGCATGGCTGGTTTTCTCACAAGATTCAGCTTTTAAAAAGAAGCTCAGACTTCTCATTAGAGGATGTACTGATATGATTCCTGATTCAACACTCCTTTAATATTGGCAACCTGCACTGTCCTCAGATATGAGCAAATATGGAAGAGAGCTTATTGTGATACCAGGAAAATTGGCTTTACTTTGTATTAAAACATATTGTTTTGGACTTAAAGGCAGTTTTTTAAGCACTTGTCTATGATTTATTAATGATATTGACCTCTTTAAGTGAAGAAGATAATTGTTGAATGTTTAAATAACCTCTCATTGTCAATTTTTTGGACATTTTTTTGACCACTTGTTGCAGCTCAGCCTATCATTAAACTTGTTTAAGGATGTATTTACTGGAAGTTAAGAGGTTGCCCATCCTTCCAAATGTCTTTACTGAAACAATTTCTTATAGTTTTTAATATTTTTAATTAAAAATAAAAGAGGATGTATTTATAGTCTTTGTTTTTAAATAAATTATTTAGAGGTGTTTACACATTAAATCACTCTGAGCGAATATGTCCTATCCTTACATGATGTCCACACACACACACCGGGAATACAAAGGCAGAATACAGTGTAAACCAGTATGTTGTAGATTGTATTGTTCTTACACATTCTCAAACTTTCTGGAATTTGGTCCTTCTACCTGTGGGTAATTATATAAATATATAAATAGTATAAAAAAAAAACACTTTTTGTAGAGTTTGTTTATGAGTTGCAGCCATTCAGCCAGCTCAGTTTTAAATGTGTTGGGGGTCTGGAAAAAAATCCAAGCCAAAGGACATTATTGACATCATTTTTAATTTCTCCTGTGTTTAATTAATTTTGTTTTGGTCCCAAATCTGTCCTCCTCAAACATAATAAATAAAAAACTTTATCATGTAATGGGATGGGCTTCAACCTGAAATAGGATGTACAGTGTTTGTGCATATTTCTTTTTTTTTTACTGCAAACATGGGACCAAAGATACTGTCCAAGAGGCTGCCGGAGAGAGACACACAGCAAGAAGGAAGTCACGGCAGTGCACACAGCAATTTAAATTTTAATTGCCTAGATTTATCTTCCCCATACAGTGTGACGGGGTGATAACTAAGGCTGATAGCGCAGAGAGCCTGTTTGTTAGAGCTCGGCAACACATCCTGATATCTGGGCAGGAGTCACAAGAGAAGAGCCGAATGGATTTAGTGCAGCGTTTTTTTTGTGGCCTTCGACAAACACTCATATACAGTGTACGATGCACATGGCTCAGCTGAGGCTTAAGTGCTGGTTCACTCCCAAAGCTGAGCAAATTGCTCGATCTCAGCCTGTCTGTGGTACTTCATCACTTGTACTCAGGAACTCAGTAGATTGCTTTAACAGGCAGCTTTTACAGCAAACAGGAGAGTGCCAAGGTAAGCCTTTCCTCAGGTTTCTCAGTTGAAGGTTAAGCAAACTTTTAGTGATGGCCGGCAAATAAAGCTGCTCCCAGTCAACGCTGGAAAGCATTTCACACCCTTATCTTATCAAATACCCAAAGCATGCCAACAACAGGACCGCTTCGGCAATGCTTGGACTCTGATATAATTTTGGTCTTTATTGCTGAAGTCATGATATTTATATCTTTTCTGATGGCTCTAGCATTGCTTAGGTCACCTTAATCTGTTGATCTGTAGCTTGTAATATTTTATTACTGGATGTTTGTTAGGAAGTGTTCAAACGTTGTTAATTTTACTGCTGAATGTCTTATGAACGATTAGTTTGTTTCTTTTTGATGCTCCCATATTCAGAAGTCGTCAAAGCGGGGCATTTAGACTTGCCCGTAGACATGGTTTGCTGGTTTTCACAATAAATGGCCTTCCAGACGCAACCAGGATTCACACCTGGTAACTGTCAAAGCCCTAAAACTACTTCACCACAAGAACTAATGTCTCATGGCTGGGTGTAAAGGTTGATTATATAAAGTACCCTACAAGAGAAATTGGTGTAAAAGCCATCTAGGGGATAAAGTACCTATCTTATATAGATTAGTCATGTCAGAAGTTGAATTTCCTTGTTCTCCCTTGTTTGAGATTTGAAAATCCAGCATGTTCCATGACAGGCAAAGCTTTAAAGCTTTAGTGGATAAAAATGAGGAAACTTCCTCCACTCAACCCCACAGCCTCCAATCTGGGTACCTAAGCAAGACATTTAACCCATGATTGCTCCCCAGGCACCACACAGTGGCAGCCCACTGTTCCCCAAGGGGATAGGTTAAGATGCTGAAGTGAATTTCTTCGTTGTGAGCTTAATTATGTTCAATCATTATTATAATTATCATCACATTATTATTATTAAAACTTTTACAGGAAACGGGTACCAGTAAATCTGCTTTCCGGAGAAATAATAACAGCAATAAAAGGCAGATTTATTAGCACTTTTCTTAGTCGCCAAGGTAGGTTGATGAAGTCCCCAGCACATGATTATTTACTCTATCTTCAGTTAGTCTCTATATTTTTCTGCGCTGAGATGTTTGTTACCAATACGTGATCTTTATTTATTTTTTTTGTCTTTTTTTAAAGTAAAACTCTAAAAGCAGATCTGATTGGGCCTCTTCACCCAGAGCACCAAACATGGCCTCTTGTATAGGTATTCAGACCTAATGGTTAAATGATCAGTGGTATTCTATTAACTACAGACTCAAAGCTGTCTGAAAAATTATTCTCTGATTCCTTGATCTGTAAGTTCTACTGCGGCCAAAATATATTATATATTCTATACCATATATATTCTTCATATATTCTAATTCTAATTTTCCCAATTCTAAAGGATGGTAAATATTAAAACACTATTATCATCCCTCCCTGAAATATTCTGGCCAAGAGGTCCCAGGAACCTCACACAACAGATATGACCAATCAGGTCCTTTTTTCTCCCGCTGCCTCTTTCATTCTTCTCATTTTCTGTTGAACCAATTCTATAAGCATCAGTTAGTTCTCCATGTCTATCAGGCAGTTTCAGAATAAAAACATTCGACCTCCATCTGTGGATTTTTTATTTTTTTACGCCCAGTTCTCTTTCTTCCTTCTGTTTGTGTGCTATTCCCAGCTGCCAACTAAGACTCCTTTTTCAGACACACTTGCATCAACAAATGCAATGAAAGCGTAATTGAATAATTTTCTTAAGGGATGCGAAGGCATAATGTGTAATTTCACTTTGCCACCATGCTGTTTTATGATATGCTCTCACTCTGTCGCCCCGGAGTTTCATCTCCAGTATCTCGGTATGAGACAACCCAAGTGGGCGATGGTGAGGGATATGAACGATTGCCTATTCTATTTTTCTTGATATTGTCCTCGCCTCCTGCCTGCAAACCAACAATTAAAACCTTACAAATGTACTTAATTAACTGCAGTAATGCGCACTTAAGATCTGTTACTAGAAGTGTAATGAACCTTGTCAATGCTCCAAAAAATAAAAAAGGAAAACAATTGATTTCTAGCCTTCAGCTTTACTCTTCTATTTGCTTTAAGAAATCTACAGAGAAAGTACGCCTGAGGTGGAAACAGGCGAAGCGAGAAGGATTTGGTTTTATTTAGATGATGGCAGCATGAGCTTGTCTTTTGATTGAGGGCTCATCAGGTAGTTAATGTTGTGACTCCTGGTGACTGATGGCCTTCGGAAGATAGGGGAAGGCTGATTGGAATAACGACTCACTGCTGCCGCTGCAGAGAAACCCTATTATTGGACTGTCACTGGATGTATGGAGCTCATTTGTGATTAGCATCACGATAAGAGTTTGAAGATCTTACTTCAAGTGCAGGTTTTTGGATACTTGTTGCCTCTTTAGCTTTTAAACTGGATTTACAGCATATAAGTGGCTAACAGGAATAAAAGGCAGAGTATTACTGAAAACAGTAGCATAATAGAAATGTTTTGTTTTGCACAGTAATGGAGATGACTGCTAACATGACAGATGCCTAGAGCAAAAAACAAAAAAAAAAACAAGCAATAATGTTTTTAAAATGAAAGCTGGCTTTGCGGATTGAGTGACAAGGCGATTATGTATTTTGTGCTACGAGCCAAAACTTCAGAATCAGATTCAGATCAGAAATCAATTCCAACAAGAAGAGAGAAAGAAAAAAAAAAAAAAAACTAGACTTACAACATTTAAATGTGAAACATTTGCTCATTTTAACAACAGGATTGCCATGCTTACTTTATCCACCATTGCAATTCTGAAAAGAATGGTATTGGGGCATAAAATGAAAGTAGCCAGATTGATATGTGTAGAACTCAGTTGAGCTCTACGTTATCAATCTTTCAGCGTTCAGCCTGTCTGTGGAAAGGAGAGACGTTTAGTGCAATACTTCGAGCTGATTGGGTGATGTGCCGTCTAGTAATTCCCTTCCATAATACGCTTTCAGCTAACTTGGTCGTCGATGAGAGCCGCCAACGAAGACATGATGATCGCAATATGATTCAGCTGCAGCTTGTGTGTTTTAACAACTAGCGGAGTAAGCTGATAAATCAAACTTTTTCTAAATCCTGTTAGAAGAAAAGCACAGACATCTTACCCATCAACAAAAGCACAAGATGCTTCTGTTTGCTCATTTTTTAAAATGAGAAATTGTCGCTATTTTAGCTAAAACTAAATTGGTCAGACAAGCTGGTTGTTAGGAGATGGACCTATTAGCAGGAGTCTTTTAAGATGGATTTGTTGTGAGATTGAAAACTCGGATCTCGCGGCATTACAGCTTGCAGTGCTAGGTTAATGGGGGAAGACTGCTGGTGTAGAATTTTTGCATAGCGTTGATGTCACTATGGCTGAACACCTGTAATTCCACTGGGAATTCCCAGCGGTGTTGGATGTCCAGAAGGAGCTCCCAGGTGGCTCGTCTTTGTGGATTTAAGACACACTTGTCAAACAAGCAACTGATTTCATTTTCTAGCAAGACTTGGCATCCACCCAATCTTTCAAAAGTACCAACTTTTGGTAACGGACAATGGTACCATGTGCTTCATTGGTCAACAAACTCACCTAACTTCAACCTCCTCGGAATCAAAAATGTATATAGGTTAAAGTTATAGACCAGTTAGACTATGCAGGATGGATTCCCAAACCTTTCACCCTGTGACCTCCAGAATAATTACTGTTCTGAGTAGGTTGCTCTTACAGCTAATGGCATGTCTTAGAATATGTATACTCCAGTTTATGATTAATTGATTACTGAGTTAGTTGATTATTATTTTATCAGAGGATGAATCACAAATTATCTGATTGTTTCAGCCATGCTAATGTTAGATTTAATTATTTTATGCTCGATTTATGTATTTCATCAAAGATTCATGTTTATTTATTTCATCATATAGTTTGGCTGTCCATATACCGAAGGGATCAAATCACGGTGATTATGGAAACCATCTTGCAACCCGCTCTGGGGGTCAGGAGTTACCAACCTCCACTTTTGGAAATCCTGCAATAGCTACAGTACCTGTGCTTTTTAAAAAAGTTGACATTTGATTTTATAGAAATTAAAAAAGTGTTTTTCTTTGGTTACAATAAATATTATATTTATCTAAAAGTGTTAGTGTTAAACCAAATTCATGCAAACCAACAAAACATTATATAGATCAGAATAACATGAATGCATATGAAAAATCTTTTACAAGTTGAATCCATTTTAACCTTTCAATCATTTAGGCATGCTTGTTGCTTAGTAAGCCTTAGCTAGATTAAAATAATGCACTTCATACATCCAATATGCTAACATGACTGTTTTTGTTGTAGTTAATTTTTGGTTCAGTAGCATCAGATTTTAATGATCCCTGTTGTTCCTGTTTTTCTGTAATCACCAAATACGCTGCCTTCCTTCTAGCACAATCCTCCAGCTTTACTTTTCATATAACACATTACAACAGCAGAAATTACTACAAGTGTTTTTGCATCTTAAGACAATCGGATGCTCTCATACAGTAGACGGTTTATTATTTGACTCCCTGCAGTGTGATGGATACACGGACAGTAGTCTGTCTCTAATTATCATTAGCCTCCTGGAGAGGAAAAACCTGTTGTAATTGCAACTCTTATTTCTGCAGTGCCTTGATCAGCAAATGATAGCTCCTCCTGCTGTTGTGCTGGGTGGAGTTGTCTTTTATCCAGAGCCCAAAAATTATTTTGACAGTGTCAGTGGAGTTTTCATGTGTGTTTGCTGTTATTCTTCTGTTTTAGTACCATTAAATGTGCTGCTTTGTCTCGTTTTGTAATTTAATTGAACTTTATTGATCTCACATTGGAGAAATTTAACTCTGCATTTAACCCATCCCCTTGGGGGTAAATGGGGCTCGAACTCAGACCCTCAGGATGCCAAACTCTAACTCCCAATTTCCTGTGATGGTACACATTCGATTTAAGTAAACAATTATTTAAATCATAAACTTTTTAATAGATTCATGTACAAAATCGAGAAAAAAACAATACTCCTGTTTAGAATTAGATGGAGATTTTCTCTGGTTTAGTTGGACTTTGCTTGGTTTAAAAAAATGAAGCTTCTGCATTCACTGAAACCATCTGTCGGAGGGGGCTGACTACCATCTGTGATTAACCTTAGCATCTCTGCTTTCACTGTCACTGTGAGTGCAGGTTGTTCCACTCGGCTGCTGCTCCACTGAGGTGAGGCTCACAACAGAAATACATTTGTCAATAGCAGTGGTTCTTAAACAGGAACCTAAAACGAAGAGATGCTGATCATTCAGAGTAGTCTAACTTATTTTGATATGTTCACGCGGTCAGCAAGTCAGTGAGAAAATCAAAATGACCCGATCCGTTAATGTTCAGTGCTAAACTCTACACAGTTACGTAGAGAAAAATGCCCTTCAGTGTGGATGCTTTTACTGTGGAGAGAGGACTAGGCTCTGAATTCCTCTTCCTCTCTCGTAAAGGTAGAGAGAGCAATAATTCCAGTAGAAAACAGAAAGGCTGAGGGAAGCTGGTCTTCCTTATCTTTTTGGGCCTTTATTTTTTGACAGTTTTTTCTGAATATCAATACACAACTGGTAATATATGATTTTACATTAACTGTTTATAAATGCTTCTTTTATTATTATTATTATTATTATTATTTTTTATTTTTTGCCAGATCAAATAGGAATACTATGATGCTGGTCATTGTAAATGGGTCACCAGGTTCTCCACCATCACTGCAGGGAAACTGAAGAATGGCTTTTTTTTCAGAAGAAGAAGCTGAAGCGTAAATAGAAGCTATCAGACTGAAAGCACAGCCCTTTTGTCTGGTGATCATAATTACCATAAACATTGCTCAGCAGATGAAGTACAGCTTTAACTAAAATGAATCATTTGGAAGACATGTCGTCTCCTGCATCATCCGGGACAGCAGGCGCCAGCAGTTCCAGCAGAGATTCCCAGACTTCCTCTGTCTCTACCCCGAGAGCTGGAGGAGGCTCGGGGTGCTCACAGGCCAGCCTGCACTGCAAAAAAATGAAATCTAAATAAGTCATTTCTTCTTAAAATAAGTGCATTTTTTCTTGAATCAAGGATTTAAGTGAGACACTTTGCCAATGGAACAAGACAATTTACACTTAAGAAAAAACAATTGCCTTATTTCAAGTGCAATTTATCTAGATACCTTATTTCAAGAGTAAAAATACTAATTCCATTGGCAAATCATCTTATTTACCTGCTTAAATAACCTTAATTTAAGACATTTTACTCATTTTGAGATCATTTTTGCAGTGTAGAGACATAGTCCCTCCAGCATGTCCTGGGTTACTCCCTGAGCTTCCTCCCTGTGGGACGTGCCTGATGTCCGAGCCACCTTTGTTCTTGTTGTTTCCTGTTTGACCAAGCTCCTCACCCTATCTCTTAGGGAGAGCCCAGCCACTCTGCAGATAAAGCTTATTTCAGCTGCTTGTATCTAGTTGTTTTGGTCATGATCCAGATTTCATGACCATAGTGGAGGGTAGGAACATAAACCTAGTGGTAGATCACTAGCTTTCCAAAAATATACAAAATCATCTGAAGCATCTAAAATCAGAGATTGTCATTCCTCTCACTGCCTGATATGTAAATAGTTAGCATGAAATCTTCAAACAGTAAAAAGTTCCACATGATCAAATGTTGTTGGCAGCTGCTTTTAGTAGTTTAAGTATAATTGTTTTGTGTTTTTGAGGCTTCTGGTCTACAGCTGATAAAATATGTCTGTTTACTTTAGAATATAATATATAATTTGATGAGCAAAAAGCTGCACTTCTAAACAACTTTGTACAGCGAAGATCAGAAGGTTTTAGTGGCAGCATTTATAGCAGCAGCATTGCCAATTTCTGGTACCCCCACCCTACAACTGCTAAAATACAGTAGAAAAAAAACAACTGAAGCATAACATGAGCTTTTTAAATTGGGTCCAAACATGTTCTTGTGTAGCTTTCATGCACCAGCTTAATCTGTTTGCACTTTATCTGAGGACAGAAGTAATTCTGTACATGACAGAGGCTGCCTTAAATGTAGAACTGTAACATATGATCTATACATAAACGAACACCCCTATGGGCACCAAACACTTCTCTACCACCCAGTTGACATATGTTGTTATAATAATGCAGTTAGTACATGGAAATCAGGGTTATCTGAACATGAAGTTGAAATATTTATAGTGACATGTAAGCTTAGTCATGTCAGAGGCTGAAGGAGCTGACTGTCCCTAACACCAAAAATAATCTAAGAAATGGACGCATACAGTTGCTCAGAGCATTTTGCAAACATGCGTTTTAAATACCGCTTCCTGCTGCATTGTCAAAAGTTCTAAAGGTCATTTCAGGCGATGCAGGAAGCGGAGCAGCAGAGATGCAGCAGCCCCTAAAATTGAACAATCCCCAACCAGCCTTGCCCACTGAGGGCACCCTCTCCTGTGACATTTTATAAGTTCTTAAAATAGAATCTAACATGCACATAAGTGAAATCTCACATGAAGGCATTGCTTCATTCAGCAGTGTTGGACTTTACAAGCTTGCTTCTCTCAATTGGTGCTAGGAAAAAAACAATGGAACATTGACTTCTAATGTTTAAAAATGATTAAGCCTATACACCTCTATTAAATGTTTAAATAGATAAATATGATTAAATGCAATTCATTTGACATATTTCAGGCATAACGATGATCTTAATCTCACATCATCGTCAAAATGTCTATATGTTTGAATATTGCATATTGTCTTTAAATTAAAACATAAGAATGGATTGATTTAAAGCTGAGTTTACATTTTATTAGCAAATGTTTTTCTCAATAGTCATGTTTTACGATTTGGACAAATTAGTGGTTTTTAATATTAATTCAAAGGTTTTACGTTTGTGATATTTTTAAGCAAACAAAGTAACAGTGATGGAGATACTGGAGAGCACATATCTGAGTTTTTGTTTCACTAACTGCCTTCAACAAGGACGCAACTGGTTGATGGATTCATGCGGCATATAAATAGTCATCTGTGGCATTGTTTACACATGCGATGAGGTTTCCTTTGTGCCGCAGTTCAGCGTGTGGGCAAACACCCACGCAAAGCAGGCCTATTCTCATGAAACAGTTTTTTTTAAACAGCTTTCTTTTCGCGTGTGGTCCTTTTATAAAAGCACGCTGGGCTGAATCTGCTTCATGGTCGGTCTGCTCTGCTTTACTCCAAAGAGATTTAAGAGGAAATATTCTCCTTGGATTCACCTGCTGCTCTTTTTTGGCAGCATATTTTAATCCTCAGTTGCATGAATTCCTTGCAGGGCTGCTGTGTTGAGTATTGTGATAGTAAATCTTAAGACCTTTCGTCTTTGTTTGCTACTCTGTACGTGCACAGACCTCTTCTCTAAACACAGTAATGTTTATGTCTGTGCTCTTCATGTCTGAAGAGGGGAGATCCTTTTTTTTAAGTGTTCTATCTCAGGCTTTGCTCCATTTACTTTAACTGTGAGAGCTATAAAGCCAAGCTATGTGTTCAGTACAGCAGCCAAGTTCACCTGAGTATACAAATGGCTTTTATATCGACCAATCTATTGAGTCATTAAATAGTAAAGCTGGCCTCAGGGCTCTGGTCTGATCAGGGTGTGTGTGGAGGGAATAAAAAGTTTGAAAGTGTAGCATTTAGATATAGATGTTATCTTGGACTTTTTTTGACTGTATGTAAATCTGTCTTAGCCAGGAGGATAAGTTCTGTGATAAGACCAATTGAATCATTTAAGTTTATCGGGGTTATGTCACCGAACGCAAATGCTACAGCTGCATGCACACATTTAGAAGTGCACACACAAAAACAAACATACCGGTATGTCTTGCTATATCTACATGTGTTGATGCCCATATATTTTCATTTTCAACCCTTTCTTTGTCTTAACCTAAATTTTACCAGTGCATACCTAACCTCGACCTAAACTCAATCCCCACGTTAGTCTTAAACCTAAGCGTGGTCGTAGTCCCAAACAAGTGAAGTCCAGAAGGATCTCCTTATTCTGGTGCAAATAGTCCTTAATTTTATGGTGAAATTGGAAAAATGATCCTCATTGTGATGACATGACAGCAGCACACAGAGTAGTAACAGGAGAAATACACAAAAGCTGATACATGAACACACATGAAAATAAAACAAGGAATTACGCAGTAAATATTGGCTATAAGAAAGTATTGGCATAGACATGTTTAATGCACGACACTGAGACATTTAATAGCTAAATTGACTTAATAGAGAAATAATGGTACCATTAACTGGCAGTAGAATAACATCTGTTGCATACTTGTTCTAATAGGTATGAGAAAACATGTTTTCTTTTCAATTATAGTTAATGTTTGAAGATTTACTTTGTTTATTTTTGACATACTTAAAATTACTGTTGTTTTTTCAGCAGATGCTACGTTTTTGGGGGGTAGAAAAAGAACTGAAGACCCGCCAGCTTGGTCTGACAGTACAGCTATTTGGGAATCCTTTAGATTCCCAAAAGTCGGTCCTCGAGGGCCGCTGTCCTGCAGGTTTTAGAGGTTCCCCTGCTCCAGCACAGCTGATTTACATTGATAGTTGATTAACAGGCTTTTGCTGAACTGCAATCATCAGAATCAGAGAAACCTCTAAAACCTGCTGGACAGCAGCCCTCGAGGACTGACTCGAGGACTGGGGATGCCTGCTTTAGAACCTTCCTTTGGCCACTCCACCCCTTCCCTCAAAGGTTGTGCTCTCTGTCTGCTGGAGGGGTGCATGTGTTCACCTGTGTGCAGGTGCACGTCGTTCACAGTGTGTCAGAGTCAAGGGGGGTTAAATGTAAGGGGCAAGTGGGTGGTCCCGTTGAAAGGGCAAGCGTAACTTTCTTAATAATTTGTTGGGGCTGATTTGAGGTCCTCCAACAGTTTTTCACATATATGTCTAAATAGAAAGTTACAGTAAATTTACAGTAAAGTTACAGTAAACACAGTTTCCTAAGCTGTGATTGAAAATAAGCGTAATTTGGATTAATGTCTCCCTCTCAGAAGAACCCAGCAGATGTTGTTTTTTTATAACAATGCACCTTGTCTCTGTTTTTCATTAAATAAATGGCTGTGTGAAGAGTCCCAAGAACAGACATACCCTTAAATTTTCAGTCAGTTTTAATCAGACTGCTCAAGCAAGTGGAGGTCAATCATGGACCAGCTCTGGAGGACTTTAAAATGATGTGATGATTATCCTCTGAAATTAGACTGAAGAATTAGAGTCTCCCCCTCTAATCCCCTGTTACCTCAAAGGGGTTCACAAGTGGACACTGTTGAGATATGCAACTCCTTGACTAAAATGTGAGCCCTGACCTCAACATGTCTGCCATCTGATTCTCTGTGTAGAGTGATACATTTTAATTGATTTATTCTCCAAGCCCTTTATTGAATCCATATTGACTTTTTGTATATACTCACAGCAATTAAATGATCAGCCTGGACTAGGGTACAAACGAATGATATGGATTTTTCTGAGAAGCTTTTCTTTAAAACCAATTTACTGTACATACTGTACATTGACGGACGCAGTAAACAAATGTCCAAACTGTTGCACAATAAAAATAACTGTGATTCAGATTAGCTTTTTTTGTCCCATTTGGCCATCCCTAGACCACGTTGCAGAAAGCCATATTGGTTAGTGGATCATATTATCCATATCCACCGATGGAACCAGTCAACCGGGACTGGATTACTTTTCACTTACTTGAAATTATTTTAAACTCTTTATTTGTTAAATATTTGTTTCTTAAAACAAGGCAAAAATTAGATTTATTTTTTCCCCAAAAACATTGCTATAATTCCTCATTAGTGTTAATTGCAATTCATTACTCCAGAGAACACAGAGTACTTTAGACCGCTGCTTCTGACACTTTGCATTGTGCCTAGCTGAGATGCAGCTGCTAGGCAATAAAACCCATTACTTTCAGCTATCTACACACTCTTCTTGAGCTAATGTGAAGGCCTTGTGGAGTTCGGTGGTCTGAAGAGACAAAGTCAGTATCATGTGTGCACCATGCATGTTAGCATCTACTCCCCAGGTTCTGTAAGTTTGTGTGGCCTGCCACTCGATGGTTAAGCTCCTGTTGTTCTTCATGGCTCCTCTGACAATTGTTTTTAAGAACTATGACAGTTACGACTGAACTTGTTTCCCAGGTGGCATCCTGCTAAAATATCTGTCTGGAATCTGCTCAGCTCTTGAGAGCTTTTATTAAAAAAGCAGTCTGTATGGCAAAGGAGTGAATTCTATACACCTGTGGTCATGGAAGTGCTTGTAAAACCTGATTTGAATGGTTGAGCAATATGGTATTATACCTTACCTTCAAGGATCACCTGTATTGAGAACAGTATAGAAGAGTTTTTCCTCAAATGATTCACAGAAAAGTAAGTTACCAAATGTCAGTTGGCTTCTCCAGCATTCAGATATTAGCAGTAGCACTGTGTTGGTGTGGGCTGTATGCATTCTGATCAAATATTCCATTACCCTGTCAGCTCTGCTGTACGTAATAGAGTGGGGTAGATCCATGCTCAAACAGCATTAAGCTCTTTACTCTCCCACTCCAGCTTCACTATCCAAATAATGACCTCGCTCTTCGTCTGTTCACCACATTTCTGATGTTTGGCTGACAGCAGGACACCTCGTGTGTGTGCTCTGGGCTGATAGCAATGATTGTAGCGTCCAAGCCTATTTACAGTACTGCAGCATCTGCTCGCCTGTTTTTTTTTGGTTTATACATATATTTCTTAGTGGACTGGCGAGGAGATAATGAGGGATTTGGAGGGAGGATGTAGGTTCTTGCAGGGATTTTATTGCGTACCCTTTGGAGGTCGAGGCGTTGCTGTTTAAAGTGATTGTTTATTGATTTCTTGGAATTCTGCTGCCGTTCATTCTCTGGGGGTGAAAGGTGAAAGTTGTTTGGATGTATGTTTTTGTCTTTTTGTCCAAAGCAAGGCTCAGGAAGATCCTTACTTTTACTTTTGTAGTTCACCGTTGTATATACTGTATATATGGCAAATGTTCAGGTTCCTTATGGGATAGTTACCCAATAAAAACACAGATGTTTTTGCATCACGTCTTTGACCTTCATTCTTATAAGTCAGCTATTTGCTTTGAAACTCTGATGACTGCTTTGGGTTTAATTTAAACTGAATGCTGATGATAATAGAAAATGATCTTGACTTGCCAGTTACATTTGTCTCACATACACTCAACAACTATTGATGTAAGCAGTTGGAAAATTAAAATCAGCAACATGTCAAAAGCAACTAACTGGAAAGCCGAACATCCCCCACAATAAACTGTCTGGGTTGACTATGATAGAATTGTCTTTTTTTTATTAGAGTTCTATACTATATTTTATCTAATTTGGAAACTGTTGGCCTCAAATATTCTGTTATGCTTATTACAGTTGAGATTTAGCAAGTATTTAAGAAAACCCATATTTCTATTATTATAGTTCAACCTGTGTTAATAAGTAGAAATAAAGGCTGTGACTATAAACAAGGGCAATACAATGAAAAACTAGATATAGCATTTTGTCTGGGCTCCTTTAGCGTGAATCACAATGGAGTTGTTCATTTTGTTAAGCTACATAAGAATTTGGCCTCATGAGTGACAGTGGTCATGTTTCTCTTTAGCCCAGTGACAATGCTTCTCACTATGTCTCTGGGTCGTTTTGAAATGAATATGATAGTTGTAGCTTGTGACCATGAGACAATTGTACGCTGTGACTGCTTAGAATCTGACCCAGACACAGTCTCCACCTTATTAATCTTCGTCAAACCCCTAAATGGGCTTTTTTTTCCCTCCAGTCTTCTCAAAGCAGTGGGTATTCATGTTTCCTGGATATAGCATTCTATAAACAGTCGGTGTCTTTGGCGTTACCTCTAACATTAAGGCCGCTTCTCGAGTCACTAGAACACGAGTACGGGCTCGTGTTCTCACCAAGAATGTTCTTGAGAAGAACACAGGAAAGTATGGACTCTGGGAGAATGGGAGCATGCAGCATAATACGGGTCAATTGGAACAGAAGCGTACTCGTGACGTCACCACATGGCCGGCTCGTCTAGACCCGCATTTCACCTCCTGTTATTAATAGTCTCTAAATAATAATAAAATGTTACTTTTTTAATAATCATAATGAACACAGTAGAATAAACATTTTGCCAAATAATAAAAAAAAAAAATCGCTATCAGAGCCTGCGATCCTTCACACACGACTATGCCGAGAGAAGGCCGCTGCAGACGGGCTGCAGTTAGCCCTGGCTGCCGTTAGCCTCGGAGGTCCGCTAGTTGCCACGGTCCTCTCAACTTCGGAAATTTTTTTTTAAAATTACGCATTAAATTGTTAAATGGACCATATAGTGACGCTTTAAAGTATAATATCTCGCCTCAAATGATCTTAAAATATACTTTTATTGAACAACAGCAACAGAAAAGAGAACTTTCAACTTTCAATGGAGTGCTCCATTGAAGGCTGCTGCTGCAGTGCATGCTGGGACAGCTGTCAATCTCAAGAACGCACAAATGTGCTCTGATGCATACTCTGTAAATAGGGAGGGGCGAGAACAACATCTGGGGACTTTGTCTGTTCTCGGATGACTTTTCACGAATATACGAGCACATGAGAACGCACAAGTACAGATATTGAGAAATGGCCTAAGTTAGTACTCTTTCCCATGACTGTATAGTTCATAAAAATGCCATAAAGAAGGATTTCTTTATTCTGTTCTATTTAGTAATCTTTCCAAATATTCTAAGTTATACAGTATTCTACGACATGATGTGTGATCATAAATGACACAAATAAAGACTTGACCATATGTTTGGAAGCTGCATTCAATATTTGGTCTTATTTACAGCCTAATACCTCCAGTATCTTTCAGCCAGCTGGGATGTTTTGAGTTGGTAGCCAATCTGTTGGCATCAAAGGTGGTGGGTACATGTTGAAGTTTAAATAAGATGAGAGTGGGGTCAATTTATCTTGGTCATTCAGAGGGAAAAAAGTATTTTATCATGGCCTCTACTTTGGCAGACTTCAATCGACATTTTGGTTTCCCTTACTGGCTGACATGGTGCTGATATTTTTGCTACCTGCTTATCAGCAGGTCCGAATGTGGCAAAGCATGGCTGTGATATTATGTTTGATTGATTGATGATTGGTTGTGGGTGTGGTCCGCCTTCCAAACATACTCCGCTACAGGTAAGCCATGGAGTCCTCACTTGGAGTAATGATAAGATGCCAGCTTTTTTTTATGAATCATCTCATATTCATCGTCAGTATTTGGTGCTATCTCGACATTGTGACAAGAAATGATAATCATTCCAAAAAAGTAAAAAAAAACAATCCACTTTGTTTCTAAGTTTAAAGACATTTCACTTACCATCCAGGAAGCTTTTTAAATTCAAAATGTCAGAAACATCATTGAGTTCAAGGCTTTATAGAGTGGACCAAAACAAGGTTGTGTTTGCTAAGGTAGTGGAGAGAATGACAAGCCATGTTTTGAATGCAACTAGCTGTCAGTGGTGGGAAAAGCTTAAAAAAATATTAAGAGGGACTATAAAAATATTAGAGGACATCAACTGAAAACTCCCATTGAGGCTGCATGTTATGCTTTAGGTCACACCTCCAGCCATCAGTAAATCAATGGAACTTCAAACGGAGCAGAGTATAGTGAGGCTGATGGAGCAATGCGGTGACTCTGACTAGCTATCCCTTTGCCAAGCCTGTCCAAAAACTGACCACTTAGAGTAGCTTGGCTGAAGGAATAACTATATTCCCAGTGATGATGTGATGAGGAAGCCATTATGGCTGTGACTGAAACCAGCAAACGTGTCAGGAAAAAACCCATCCAAGTCTCATATCACGATGACTGATCTCATGATTAATGATTGTCCTTGAAGAGCCCCTGTTTGTGCAATGATTTACCAAACTGGCTGTGCATCTGCCTAACCCACCATGGGCATGCATGTTAATTAGTTACAGATAGCCTGATTGCAATTGAGTTGATTGCTTCACCTTACTCCCCTCACTGAAACAGCATCCTCAGCACTGTGTGAAGGTGTTCATTGCTGGGATTATGGGGTGTTTGAATTAGATTTGGTCAGGCTTGGGTTTATTTTTTTCATCTCTGGGAAATTATTTTTGATTGATTCACACACCTCACAAAACTTTCATACCTTGGCATACCGGGTCTTTCTGAAGGGATTTTGGATGGGCCTATAATAGGTTTATTCAGACCATCATGACCTATGTGTTTCATAATACGATTTAAAATGGAAAAAATAACTCTAAGAAGGGTGAATTCTAGATATTTATGTGAACAAAAGTGGAAGGCTGTAATCCACTTAAGAATAACTTCTGGTTTCACCCTATGCTCATTTTCCTCTTTCATGAAAAGATCTTCACTCAAGTCTGTTTTTTTTTCTGCATCTGCTTTAAAATTAATGTTCACGAGAAAGGAGGCTAAATCCAGAAGGACAGTTATTTCTCCCTTCTATTTCAAAGCAATTGCTTCCAGCAGTGTCCAACAGCATTGGGAATGAGAGAAATGAACAAGCAGATTTATCAAGAGATTTCTGCCTCACAGTTTCTCAGGCCTGCATCCTTTGGCGTGCTACTGGAAGCTGCATTTATAGCATCACATGACAGTTTCATATAAACTGTGCTGCTCTCTCAGATCGAATCAAGCTGTTGGTCTTATACTCATTGGTCACCTTATAAGATACATAGTACCAGGATAGATCTCCTCCAAAGCGCCTGTTCTCGTGCCTTGGCTACAAATTCCTATGCCAGTAGCTCACTCTGATTTCATACCAATTCTTTTCAATTACATCGTAGTGCCATTTTTAGGTGAATATATTTTATTTTGTTTAACACTTTGGTTTTGATCCATTTCTTAGAAAACTTTACCTTAATAAAATGAAACCATAGAAACAACATTGCACATGCGTGCTATATGTACACAAGGAGGTAATTTCCCCAGTGGAGGTATGGAAAAAGAGAAAAAAGGCCAAGATGTCAATAAGCAAAAAAAAAAAACAAACAAAAACAAACACTAGGGGGCATTACCAGGTGTTTCGACCTTCTCAAAATTTTTAAAAAAAATTTTATTTTAATAGCAGACTGGATTAATCAAGAAAAATGAATTATATATAACATCTAGTAGAGAAATTTCTTATTTTTTAAGTGGTATCATTGCCAGCTTTGTGAGCCTATTTTTTTTTAGAAGTTATAGCAAAATTCTATAAGCTACCCTCTAAAAATAGGAGGGTTTTTTGTTTTCTAGACGTTACAGCTTGAGGGCCTTTGGGGCAGGCAAAAGCATTATCTGAGAACAAAATGATTGTGTTTTTTGAGTTTGTCAGAATGGGAAATCATCTAGTCTGCTATGAAAATCAAAAATGGTTAATTTTTGAAGAGGTCTACAGGTACTGTTGCGGGTTACCTGCATGTTACGCAGCAGGTTTAGTTTAGTTTAGTTTTATTAGGATCCCCATTAGCTGCCAAATAAATGGACACTAATCTTCCTGGGGTCCTCACATAAAGAAATTACATTACATTATGAACAAACCATTAAATAAACTGCACAAGTTGCACATTAGGAAATAATAGGAACATGAAAAAGAGTAGAAATATACAACATATATACACAGGTCAGTTCATCATATCATCTGCAGTGGTTCTGAAGACAGTATCTTTTTGAAGCTTGTACTGTTCTGGACTCTTCGCGTGGTTATTGGCAGATGGTTCCAGTGACATATGGCTCTATAATACACTGTGGATTTTAGATAGTTTGTTCTGGGTCAAGGTTATGATACATTTTGAGCATCTGAAACCATGGAGCATGAGGATGTATCTTCATTTTAACAGGAACATGTGTTTTAATGATATTTTTAATTAGCAACGTACATGATGGGGCCCCTCCCCTCCTGTATGGCATAGATTAAACAAGGAGTTTAGAATTACTCATCAATTATTTTGGTCAATTAAAACAACATAGCTTTACATAGACTTTACAGATTCCTTTATTATCCTGTCAGTATTATCAATCAGAACCTATTGGTAATAAATAAATGTGCAGTGAGCAGCAAGATTATACAGATAAGCTGTGCTGTTGATAAGATTCATATTTAATATTGAACAGCCAAATGTTTGCTTGAAAAGCAGCGCCTACACCATGACATGACCACCGTGAGCCTGACCAGTTAATACATGGCAGGAGGGATCCATGTTTTCACCTTGCTTATGCTAAATTCTGAATGTTGCAGAAAAAAACAAGTCCTTAAAACCAGACAGTGTTCTGTCATTATGTAATTGTGCAATAATTAAGAATTTGTTTGGATTATAGCCTAAATTTCCTTCTCTGAGCTAAAATGAAAGGCGCTGTGGCACCTCTACTTCAAGGTTTGAATTTGTTGCATTTATTTTAATTTTCTATCACCTTTAAAGCTGCCCTGCCATCCTCATCTTACCTCTGACATCTTCAAGGCATTTTAATAAAGTCACGTCTAGGCTTAAAACTGTTCATAAAAGTCCTCCTGATCAATAATGAGTTATGTTGTTGCTATAGAGTCAGTCTTGCACCAAAATTGTAAACCTAAGCTTACTTATGCCTCCCAGGTTTATGCACGTTTCTCTAAAAAATGCAGCAAATGCATAGATTTTAGCCGTGAACTGAGGATCCCTGCTTTATGTTTTGAGCGTCTGTAAAATGAAAATCTATTGGCCTTTGCGTGAAATCCTCTATGTTGACACAGAGCTTTACTTGTTTGCTAAATAAGTAAACGGAATACGCTTGTTCTTAGTCTCATCTCCTTGGCAGGAAAATGAGACACATTCTTTTTCTTTTGTTAGCACACTTACACAGCTGCCATTTTGTGGCTTTCAGACATTGAGGTTGGCCTAAACCTCCAATTATGGACCAGCCACAGTGGTACATCTAAGGGGCGTAAGGAGTTACATATGGACACACTCTCTCCCTCTCGCTCTGACGAACCCACACACAGAATACACACGCGGTGTTTCCACGCTTGAGGCTGAGGGCTGTGATCTTTCCAAAGGTTTTACTCTCTCGTGGCCCGTGTGCCAGACTGTCTGGAGAGCCGTGGAGAGGCTGGCGTCTCCTTGCCTGTCGGATGAAAAAGCCAACAACTTTTGCTTTTTGTGTCTCAGCAAGCAGCTTCCCCCCCAACCACCCACTACTCCTGAGGAGGATTATCGGCAGAAACTAGGTGTTTGATCCCATCTTGCTCTCCACTGCAGATATATCCGTCTGACAAGGATTTTTCAATCTCTTTCTTCCCCAGATTTCTCTTTTTCTCGCTTGCAGGTGCTTTTAAAAAGATCATACCTAAGCCTTTTTTTTTTTTTCCACTGTCTGCTGTTTAATCTCTCAGATTTTCCTCTTGGAAGCAGGCAGTACAGCTGGGTCATTGACATGCTCGGAGTTAATCGAATTTGAACCAAAATGGTGCAGAGAAGATCATAGAGACAGGTGTTGGTAATTTATGACTTTTACCTCTGATAATCCCAAGCAGTAGATAATTACCTGTCTTGAAGATGAGGCTGGCTCTTCTTTAAAAACATCAGGATTGCATGCCTGCCCAGGTGACATTTTTTTTTTTGTTGTTCAGCTTCCGGACAGATAATGTGTTTTTGTTTTAACAGTGATTAATTGTGAAGGACAGTGCCAGAGAGCTTTCTACAGTAATTTGCTCTGCAAGTATAAACAGGATGCTTCCCGATGCAAAATGCTGCTGAATGTTTCAGCGCTGTGTGAGGGGAGCCAAAATAGTGGTGATACAATGTGACAGAGGGCAGCATTGAATGACTTTAAGCTGTCTGAGCTCAAGTGTAAACAAAGGTGCTTCATTTAGGGCAAAAAATCTGATGTGTTCATGAAAACAAGCCAAAAACTCCTGAAACCGTCAGTATTTACTGAGCCATGAACAAGCATTACAGCACTTTCCGAGGAATTTTAATACCACTCTCACTTTTTTTTAGGATTTCAGTTGCTACAATTAAAACTTCAGTGAATTTTAATCAAACTGATCAAGACAAAATGAGATCAACTTTTGAAGAAAAAAACAAACACTTCTTATTACAAATAAAAGCACAGCCTTTTTATTTACTCCAAAATATCTATTTATTTATTTGTTGTTCAAATATTTAGTCTCTTTGGTTCTCTTTAAAACATCTTCAACATTCAGATGAGACCATGATCCTCTTTGCTGCCCTCAGAATCTCTGAGATTTGAGCTTAAATTTAGATCAAAGCATAATAAGGAAATGGAGGACGATATAAAGCCTATAATTGCAACTGCTTTCTGTAGTTCTGAGGAGTTATTTGGAGAACATCTGTTTCAAATGACATCAGGAAGACCTGGAAACACAAACAGATGAGTTAGGGAGAAAGTTGTATAGCGATTTAAAGGAAGACTGTATGCTTTGGACTTATTGAACAATATTCCGTCCTTCATCTGAGAGAAGCAAGAATACAAATAGAAACTTACAAAGATCGTCTCCTGCCTGCCAGGCCTGATTAGATCATCAGAGAATCCAAGAAACAGCCTAGATGTTCATGGAAATTCTGGTGGTGCTACAGAGATTCAGGGATCGGATTGGAGAATTAGCTAACAGCAAAACAACACTGCTCTTCACCTTGGATATTTTTCTACTGCAGGGTGGTCTTAGCCTCACTTCATTATTTTTCATAGTATGCTCTAAGTTGTGTTGGTCTAACACATACAAACACAATCAAGCAGAATGACATTGCAGTTTAAACAGGACATAATTAGAAAGAACTCCAGGGATAGGAACAGTTTAGCTGTTTCTCATGCATACATCCTAACAGACACCAACTCCACACCACCCCGGATGTCTTCCTTAGTTAGAGAATAAGACATCCTCTAGCCTTTAGATGTGCAGCATGCAGGCATCCTGTGCGGGTATGATCCCTTCAAACCAACCCCCAGCTGTGAGATAATCAGTCAGCCTATCTAAGAAAGAGCTTCCCTAAAGCCCAACCGCTTTGACCAAGTGTGGACTCAGTCTGCATGAGCTGCTCTCTAATTAAAGCCCCCAGAATAAAAATGATGGATTCAAACAACAGGATGTGTTTAATAGATTGCTTTAAAAATACTCTTTTACCAAAGGAATAAAAAATGTAGAGGTCACACTGTAGTACTGTTGACATCACTTACATACTTGTTTTGATAGCAGATAAATACATTTGTTTAATATCACCCACTGACAAATATTGCTAACATTCAATTTGAACATTTTATAAAGATTATTTTGCACTATTATTGACACAGAAAAGGCAGAGAAGGAAAGTCAAATATATACAATAGCATCAGATGTGTTAAAGGCCAAACTAAGGTGTAACTCCATGGTGAAACCACCCAACACTTTGATGTTTTAATGGACAATTTTATCTCCCCCTGATTGAATTTTTTTTTTTTTTTTGTCAGATTTTTAAAAGTTTTTTATGCAACTCTATCAGAAATACCCTTTAGTGGGCTGCATGCTGTCATAAGCATTTTGAAAGTAGAAGTTTTTTTTAAATGTCTGATTAGATGCATAGATCATGTCATAACGGCTTATTAATCTATCTTGAACAATTAAAAATAAAAGGACATCTTATTATTTTCCATCTTAACAATCTACTAATGTGTGTGAGTGACATAAGAGGTAATTACTGTAAAGTAAGCAATCTGTCAGTGCCAGAGAAACATGCAGCTTTGACCTAAACTGAGTCTAATAGACGTAATGAACTGAGATTTTTTCATATTTAATTACTTCAATTTACTTTTGCTTTTTTTGCTGTCATTAGGAAAAAGACATCACTTAATTCAACTTTGTGCTTTATTTTTCTTAGTATTTGCTGATATAGAAGGCTTTACATAAACAGAGTTAAGTTGCTTTAAAAATTCAAGAAAAAAAAAACTCATTTTAAGAAAAGTGTATGGGCTTCTGCGATGACTCAGAAACAAAAAAGCATTAAACTCAGTCATCTGAATCCACATAGGTTATAAATGAGAAACTCCGAAAAGCATCCATGGTTTGTTGACCGTGTTCAGTGTTTCTTTCTCAGGCAGGAATCAATCTATCCTCTCTATCTACAAGTCAGTTGCTTTACATTCACATTGGATTTGCTCTGGCCCATTGGAAAGCTCACTGTTCAGTCCCCGACGGGAATGCAAAGCGGATCGCAAATGTCCAATCGCTGAAACCGTGAGCCGGCCGATTGTGTTCTGCTGCAGTGCTGCGAGTGGATTGAACCCTTGTTTATCTGAGCCGTGAGATGATTAAAGCAGGCTGAGCTCAGCCCTGGAGTCAGATGGGTAATTAAGAGGCTGGTCTCCGGTGTTAACAGCATTAGTCACCTTGGAGATAATTGACACCACAGAGCTCCATCCATCCCTTTAGCCGATTGCCCCAACAAGTAATCTAGCATTAAAAGTTTTTTTAAATAATATGCTCCTTTTTGTTAGTCACCAATTTTTGCTTTTTTCAATCAGAATAATACTATTGACATAACAGTTTAGGAAGAAACTAGAACAACAGCAGCAGAAGCTTTATTTTAGTAAGTCAATAAAAAAAAAAGACAAACTCATGTATTAAATAGATTGAGTGATATGTTTGGTGTTTATTTGAATGATTTAGCATGAATGTTGTTTAGAGTTAATGTTAAAAAGGCATTTCTGTTTTTATTCCAGAAATGTCAGCTTATTGAAAAGTATCTTCATGTTCAGTGTGGCTTTATTAAAGAGTTCAAGAGCTCTATTTAAGAGTTTGTTTCTCTCAAGGCTGCTTCTTTTGCAACTTTCCTTATATACTTTATTTTCCACTTAACTTTTGATTAATATCCTTTTATCGGGTATTCTTAACAGCCATCTCCTTTAGAGCTGCATTTGGAGGCCTACCCACCTTGGTATGGGTACTAAAGACTGCTGAGCAAATGTCAGGTTAACAGTCTTGGTCATGGTTCTT
>NW_015150485.1:1357840-1408469 GCF_000732505.1 Cyprinodon variegatus | reverse complement strand
AGATAAAAGGGAAATAATGACAAAACATTTTCAGTCTGCTTCATGACATGCAAAGAGACGCAATAAGAGCAGCACAGCCAACGGACATGTCACGAGACAATAAAGTAATGCCTACATACTATCGCTGAAGTAGTAAATAGTAGTACAATGAACGTTCTTGCTGCAAGGCAGCGGTGCTACACTCTGCATCACTGAGCAGCCCTGTCTTTGAATTAATTAATTAAATCTAACGATGTTTAGGAGGGCTTTTTTTTTTCTTGCAAACATTCATAGAGTTTGACTTGTGTGTATACATGATCATATGGATGTAGCGTTAGCAACATTAGCAGTTTGCCTGCCATTGTTTCCTGGTCTCCTATATAATAGGTAAAAAGTTAGCATCACTTAGCGAGGCCTTGAGTCCATGATTATGATCCATGACCACCAACCCACTTTCCCTCTCCTGATTTTGCAGCAGGTTTTAAAGACCAACACTTTTTTTCATGAAAAAGTCTGATTTCCAGATGAAGATACCATTTACCAAAATAAGCCAACTTTAAGTGATGTTATTCTAATTTATTAATATGTGGTTCCATAATCCAATGAATCTTTATGTGTGGATAGCAAACATTTCACACAATATTAAATATTCCATTAATTTGCCCCTGTTGACAGAAACTCATAACCAGCATTGCAATAAAAAGTATCATATTTTGATCTCATCTCTTAGCTTCAGTGTAAGTTTATTAGAAATATAATTTAAGGCTGTTGAATTATAGCAGGGCTCCGTACAGCTGGGGACCATTTTATCTAAATAAAATCTAACTTCCACCTGTGGTTGTGCGCATTCGTTTGGTGTGGTAAAAGTAACTGCTTATGCATCCTGTGGGGGTGTAAATCACCCAGACGAACCTTTAAGTTTTGAAGGAAAGTCGCCGGAGAAAAAGATAGATGCTGACTTTCTTCTCGCCCGTCCCGTTCATAAATTACCGGCCCATTGATCCATGGTTGTCTGGGATTCTCGGCGGACCTCCTCCTCACATTCATCACACCCCGCGTCTGCAGCTAAGCCTGAGTGGAAATGTCTCAAACACATCCTCCCCTTCCTGAGAAAGCAGCAGCATGGCCTGTTGCTTGGATACGGCAGTATTTTTTTTTTTTTTTTAGCAAGAGTGCATAAAACCTGGAGGACTGCATTATGCGCCAAGGTGTTTCAGCATCTTAGTTTGTGTTGGACGTCTGGTTTTATATTGAGTGAGTGCTGTTTGCTTTAACAGCAGCTGTGCAGAGTGTTTTTTTTCCCTTTTTGCAGGCTGCCTTTGAGACAATGCAGGGAAACAAGTCAGTGAGAGGCAAGCAGGATATCCAGGCTACTGATAATATTTGCTCTGGACTACTGTAAAATCCAGCAGTAGATGGAAATGAGCCTGGTCATGCGAAGGTGAATCTACTAAAGCAGAAAAAAACGCATCCTGAAACAAAGATTAGCAATCTATTGGCGCTTAACTGCTCAACAAATAAAACTAAATTTGAAATACTCTAAACATTTAATGCTGGTCCATATGATGAAATTCGCACCTAAAAATTTTTCCATTTTTTATTAGTATATTTATTTATTTTTTGTTCAAAGTCTATCCTGCAAAGATGTGAATATCTAAACTATTGTGTTGAAGTGTGGGGTCACACTAACAAAAAAAACATTCAACCATTGATTATTATGCAAAAGAAGGCAATACGAAAATATAATCTAAGAGGAAAATCACATTTCAAAACTAGGTATGTTCAAACAACAAAAGGAAGCTTTAGTTTATCAATTAGCGGAGTGAAGCTCTGGAACAGCTTGCCTGAAAACATTTAACAATGTAGAAGCATCCAGCAATTCAAAAAAGAATATAAGAAAAGTATTTTTGATTAATACAAGAATGAGTAATGTATAAAAAGTTGGCATATTGTTTGTCTTACTGTAAATAATTGTCCTTTACCACCATGACACAGGTAACTGAGGGGTCGGCCTAATAAGCTTATGCTTCATCCTACTCCTTTTTGAAACATGATGCATGCTTATGATAGCCTCGTGAGACCATCCTGATCTCGCAAGCTTTCGAGGTTTCACTCGCAAATCAGTCTGGAGACTCTCCGTTAAAGAAAATTTGGAGCCGTTCACCAAACGAACGTACAATCAGTGTTGGCCTTGAGGCGGGTTGAGGTGTGACGCAACGAGAAGCGTGACCGTTCAGTCTAAAGAACATGGCGGCTTCAGCCGATGAAACTAGCGTTAGCGTGGCTATCGAGCAAGTTTTATCGGAATTACAGAGAATTTCTTCACTGAAAGAAGAGCAAAACACTGCTCTGGAGGCTTTTCTCAGAGGAAAAGAGGTTTTTGCTCTTCTCCCGACTGGTTTCGGCAAGAGTAGCCTGGCTTGTGGTTGTTAGTACGTCATATGTTTGTTAGTACGTCATATGCTTCGTTGATCTGATTGGTTTATTTGGCCCATCTAACACCAACATAGGCCAATCAGCTAACCAGTATTTTCGCCCCTTCCCAAAATTACTTCAACGGAAGGTTTCCAGATGGATATGCGGAGCAAATCCATCTGGCGGAGTCAGGTTATGCTTATGAAGCATTCAATGTAAACATTGTTAAATCATATCAAGTTTCAAAAAATGTTGGTGAAGATTCTGTTTAAATTTCCATGTTGTCTAAACTAAAACAAGGCTTCATTTGGCTACTGTATAAAGCCTCAAACTCAACTTTATTTCTGACATTTGAATTGAAAAAGCTTCCTGGATGCGAAGCGACACGTCTTCAAACTTGGAAACAAAGTCCAGTGGATTTTTTAAAAACTTTTTTTGGAATAAAGATGTGAAGATAATCTTAAGTAGCTTTAGCTTCTCTCTTCCTTCGTGTCGCTGACAAACCTGCCACTGTCGGCATGTTTCACTGAGGTGACAAATACGATCCCACCAGCTGGGTTCCTCTGAACTTGGTGCTGCTCCACATCAGCGCTGCTGTTTTTATGAGTAGCCACTGTATAAAAGGTAAAGGTTGCCTGGGTTTAATTACGCAGCTGTTCTCTACAGTCACGGTGGCTTTCTCCTGATGGAGTATGAATGATCCTCTTTTGTAATGGAGATTAACCTCACTAACAACCTCACTTAGCCTATTTAACTTGCATATCTTAACACGCGGCCCTCGCTAACGAAGCAGCCCCACCTCAGCTGCTTGGGGTTCTCCCACATACAAAACTGCGGTCAATCCTTGCCGTCTTACAGGCTTTTAGGGGTGATAGCATAAGATTAACATATCTGGATACTATGGCGATGCATAATTCATACAGCATCATCATCCCTAATTTGAAGAGATGCGTCCTTTTTCCTTCTGTATTCCAAGTGTAGGACGGAATGAGGCGGGGGGTTTAGGAACCTCCGTGCTCGTTGTGGTCCTCCAGATATCTGTCAACAGATCCTGCCCAGACGTCTCCAAATCTGGCTTCATTCCTAAAGCATAATGGTTTTAGTTTATGCATAATGCAATGTTCTGTTTGTTGGTTATGAAACCTTTATTTCTAGTGACACAGTGACCATCAGTTGAACTTTAGTTGACGTGGAGTTGCAGATGTTCATACATAGATATGCTATCCAGCCAGAAGCGCATATAAACGCCATTTAAATCTCTTTAAACCATTTTTTTCCCCGTTTTGCTCTTTGTTTCCCACACCTGGTGTTATACAGAAACAATCATTTCCTTATCCTCTAACAAAGATATAAAGCAACAGCAGTTAAATTAAATGTGCTCTTCCAAGCCTCCTAAGCTGCACAATGCAAACCCAGAGGAACCTTTTGCTGGTGTAAAATATTAATCAGGGCTGATATTGATTTTGAATAGGGGGAATTTAGAGATCACAGTAGGGGAAGTGGACTCCTGTGAAAATCATCCCTTTTGATCTATTTTACTGACTCTGTTAAAGGTTGAATATCACTGGTTTATTGAAAGATACAGTTTACATAAAGACTTAAATAAAATAACTTAGCTACAGTTAGAAGCATAATAAAATAGCATGTAATAGATTTTTATACTATTTTTATTTGGTTGTTTGAGGTGTAAGAAGGCAAAGGGCACTCTCCTCATGTCTGTTGAAAACCTTTACCATTTATTTTTACCCAATTTCAAATATCCAGTTATGTTATGAAGCAAACACCGATATATATATACCAAATGTTTATGGCAGGAGGTCTCCATGGTAGCGGGCTTAGCAGGGCAGAGATTTTGTTCTGGGAAATTCAGTTAAAAGGACAAAGTTTTACTTCCTTTTGCCAGCAAGTGGTGGAAACACAATCCCCTGTTTTCGTTTTTGTGTTTTTTCACTTAATCTGAGAAATGTTACACAGAGAAAAAGCTAATATCAGCATTTTCAAAGAGCTACTAGGATCTGGCAACACCTGAGCTCTGCTTACGTGACTTAAACCTACTATTCCCATCTGTGCAGAATCATGTCATGCCTACTTATAACTACCTAATAACCTCTTATTTCTGTACTTCTATATTGTGGATTTTTAAAAATTATAAAACAATTTTTGAATGCTATTGTTTGCAGCTTTACTCTAAACATTATGTATATGCATTATAAAAAAAAGTGTTTTGGTAAAGTAATTGTGGTTCTGACTTTGTTTGAACTACACTGTGACCATATGTCAGACAAAATCCTTTACTAGAAACAAAAACTAGAGGGAGCTAAATATCGGACGGTTAATGTCAGATTTAAGATACAGATATGTGTTTAAGAAGTAATGCAGTGTAATTACTGTTTTTATGGAGTTTGTTTTACTGTGGCTACAGCATCTAGAAAAAAGCAGAAATCATAGAAGTTTTTTATGGTTCTATAAGTTAGTCTTATCCAGATTTTTTCACTCTGTGAAAGAAAATATGCAGGATTCTGGATTAGCGAGGACAGTATTACAACAGCTGTTAAAGGGGAACGCCGTTTTTTATTTTCATTGGGCCCTTGATTTTACGTTATTACATCATGTTCTACTCACCCATATGAGTTTCTTGTCATTTGGAGCCGTTCTAAAGATATTCCGTTAGGCTATATCCAAGTAACGTCTTCCTATGGGCAAACGACTTGAAGGCACAAACTAAACTGTTCATAATTTATTCGTTATGGTACGCCAGCATTCCTAACATGCTGGCAAATCACTGCCCCCCAGACATCCAAGGTTATATTTTTTATATTTATATCTTTTAAAAACAAAGCAGAGTGTGTATGACGTCATCTGCGCGCCGGACTGGAGCTGTGACAGGCAACCCGGGCCACAGGCGGCTACGCTCTACTCCTTCTATTCATTCGGCTAGCTAATCTGAATCGTTCAATTCCATTTCGAGAGCGAGATCATCTGTGGTAGTAGCACTAGACATCTTCCAGGCATGTGAGTAAAAATAGCAGCAATTCAGTGGACAGGAAGAATGAATGGTAGCCGGTGCGCAAGGATGACGTCATACACACTCCACTGTGTTTAAAAAAATATATAAATATAAAAATATAACCGCGGATGTCTGGGGGGCAGTGATTCGCCTACATGTTATGAATGCTGGCGTACCATAAATGATAAATTATGAACAGTTTAGTTTGTGCCTTCAAGTAGGAAGACTTTACTTGGATATAAATTAACGGAATATCTTCAGAACAGCTCCAAATGACACAAAACTCATATGGGTGAGTAGAACATGACGTAATAATGTAAAATCAAGGGCCCAATGTAAAAACAAAAAACTGTGTTTCCCTTTAAAATGCTGCTGAGAAAAAATGGAATCATCCATTTGTTGTTGTCTCTTAGGTGGACATGTATAAGTTAATTATGCCAAATTAGAGCAGGTAGGGATTGAAGATATTTGACATGAACATTCACGCAGAATTTTCTAATGACAAAAAGACTGTGGTTTATAAAATCCATTGTCACCCCCACCTGGCACTGGCAGGTTATGCCCAATCGGGTGTCCTCTGTATCTTTAAAGTGTTTTTTGAGCTCTTAGTCATAAAAGACTCTGCCAGACATCTCCTCTGGTCATCTAGGTGCATTTTTTGACTGCTCCATCACCTACCTCGAGCTTTGTTGCTGACATACCGAGTGGACGATGATTCACTGCTCCTATTACTTCTTCTGCTGAGGGGATTTTGGGTGAATCAAGTTTAGTCTCCCTCACTGTTCGCAGACAAACATCAGTCTCTTTCATTGACTTTAAATCTCTGACAGGCTGTCTGGGTATCTGATCTTCTCTCTGAATCACCTCAGTTTAACCTGAGGTTTTTTTTTTTTTTTTCCTTTTTTGGTTGTGGTCCAATTATACGCCTGCAGTACGACTCATATATAGGCAACAACAGCCCTCTTTTCTTCCAGCAACAAGATAAAACAGGTTATTAAATTACCACTAATTACTCACTTCCCAAAGGTGATGGGAATGGGAAAGTGAGGGGAGCCTCCACAGATTGCACGTTTCTGCTTTTGCAGCCTCGTTTGTGGTTCAGCACGTGACGATCTGCATCTCTTCTTTGTTCAAGGCTTCATCTTTTCATCTATCTACAGGAGCTATGAACACATTTTTCATGTTTGTTTACATTTTCTGCTCTCATTCTAAGTCTTTCGCTTATCATCCCCTGACTGAGAGCTACTGTTTACGCAGAACAACCCCGTTTCTGCTTGTAGTTTTTACGTATTCTTTTTTAATTTGATGCTGTTTGAATTTTAGGTAGAAGTTTTAATTTGTCGCTCCTTCTGGAAATGAGTCTGTAGGAGTGTGTGCAGATAAGGACCACCCCCTCAGAGGAATAATGCATTGTTCTGTGTGCGATGTAGCGGGGTGATACGGTGGAAGGGCTTGTCAGGTTTTTTTTTATGGCTTTTTGTTTCCTGGCTCTTTACTCTTTGCTGCTTCTCTCCCACCTGCTCCTCTCTGTCTGGCTCTCTCTAACAAGTCTTTCCCTTTTTTAGAAGATGTTTGCTTTTCAACGAGAAGTCAAACTGATTCTTTAGCAGCAGACACAAGCAATGTTTTAAAAGCCTGCTGACAAACAAGAGTTGGGATCTTGCTTCTCTGTTTACCCAATTCTCTATGTTCCCAATTCCCCTTTGTTTATTCCAAGCATTTAGTTTTTCATTTTAACCTTTGCTTTTTGGAGGTAAGGAATCAGATACCTCCCTGAGTTTTTAATTTATTCTACTTTTTGAGTTGTTTTTTGGGCTTTTGTTGGAGGGAAAAAGGGTGTGCTAGATATCATCTTCTCATTGTTGACCCAATTTTTGCTTATATCTGAGACAATTGACTTCACATTATTTTTTTTAAGAATAGTTTTATACAGAGAACTTGTACAGATCCACGGATCCTTCATCCTGCTATTACTGCTCCACTAGCATTCTTCACAGTTGGTATATTAGAGCCGTAATGTCTGTTTTACTTGCTTTTTTTCACTACATTATGAGAACCACCTTTCTATTTGGTCTCATCCATCCTCAGTATATTGACCAAGGAGTCATGTGGTTTACTTGGATGCAGCTTTAAAAAAATAATGCCTACCTTCAGAAAAAAAATAATAAAGCTTTCTTCTTTAACTCTTCTTTTGATAGCCTTATTATTAACTTTCTTCTTATTATTAACATTCTTACACATTCAACATGTGGAGACCTGTAGAGTTTGACTTGTAGCTCAGGGGTTTTTGCATGAGAGTTGGCTTGGAGCTCGTCGACCTGGCTGTGTTAACTTTTCTATAACTGCTTCTTCTTGTATCTCTGCTTCTTTCTGTTTGTCTGCTTCTGTGTCCTCGGTTACGGCTGCAACTAATGATTATTTTGATTATTGATTGATCTTTTGATTCTTTTTTTGGATTGATATTTGGATAGCTAAAGGTCCCTTAAAGGCAAGGCAAGGCACATTTATTTGTATAGCACAATTCAGTACAAAGACAGTGCAAAGTGCTTTACATGATTAAAATATAGGAAAATAAAACACAATCAGAGCAAGTAGAAGAAAAGATAAAAAAAAAATAAATAATGAAAAAAGATGCAGAAACAAGAAAGAACATCAAAAGCAGTTAGACCAAAAAAAAATAAAAACTAACTAGTGATGATGATTAAAGAAAGATTAAAGAATATTTTTAACAGAATCAAACTGCTGAAAATAAATGTTTTATATTCTGAGTTCTGCATAAAGCATATTGACAGGCAATAGTTATATTTTTTTATCTTAAATGAAAAATATTAATATTTTTTAAACAATTTTGGTATAATTACTGCTCTGTAAGTGGGTTGCTCTGTCAATAATAATAATCTCTGAAGATTATTTCAATAATGATTGATCCGATTGATTGTTTCAGCCCTATCCTCTGCAGATGGCTGCTCACACTAAGTCTGGTTCTGCTGGAGTTTTCTTCCTGTTAAAAGGCCATTTTCCGCTCCACTGTCTCTGCATGCTTGACGTGAGGGATTGCAGGAGTCAATGAGTCTCAGTTTTCTGTTTTGTATCTAACTTTTATCCAAACTGAGTGTATTATCTGTTGAATTGTATCTGTAAAGAGATGACACATGTTTTGAATTGGCACTATGTAAATAAACTAAGCTGAATTGATTTGCCTTGTCTGATACTAGGATCAGGGCCGTACGCAGGGCCCAAAAAATACTGAGGTCAAGAGTCAGAAGTTCTAGGCGGGTTTGGCCTCATGCTCCCTCAGAGGTGTTTTAATTCCATTATTTAAATCTGGCCGTTTTCAGAATTTTAAGGAGCAAATTCTTAATTGTGACTTTGGAAAAGGCCTTGCTGTGAATTTATCCTCTGCTGTCTCCCCTACCAGACATTTCAGACATTATAAACCTGATTTTTATGTCATCTTCCTTTTGAAGCTTCCATCTATGTCACAAAAGACAATCCAGTATAATTGAAATGAGATGCTTAATATTTACTTGAATAATTAAAATAGACACCCAGGCCCTATTACACTATTGTGTTAATGATGGTGCCTAATATAACATATTTTTATTCTAATCTTAAACAATACATCAATTATTATACCTTAAACATCCCACTTTTAAAACAGTTCTGGTGCAGCATCTTCCTTTTCTGGTACCTGCTCTCCCTCTATCTCTCCTCACTGCTCCTCTTGCTGCTCGGCCCAAAGAGGAGCTCGGTTTGACTCTGCCTTTTCCTCCCTATCACGTTTCCCCTTTAGTGAAGAATATCAACACAATTAAAAGCTAAAAGGATAAAAATGAAAGCAATATGCATTTCAACATGTTTCAATGTGTTTTAATAGCTATTTCAACAAGTTAAAATGAAATGAAGCTAAACTAGTTTCCCTGGTTCCAGAGCAGCCCAGAGTAAAAGAATAAAATTGTAATTTAGCTACTAATAAGTATAAATATAAAAAAAAAATGCATAAATATACAAATTAAATCATGTATGTAAGATAATTATAGGAGTCTACAACTTTAAAGCAGTTGTAGATTTTGAGGCTTTTAAAGAACCATGATGACTCTTGAAATAAGGGCAAGTTACCACGGAAAATTATTATTATTTTGAAAATTAACAGATTTTTTTTTTCCCCCCAAAACCAAATAAAAAATATATATATATATATATATATATATATATATATATATATATATATTTTTATTTTTTATTTTTTATTTTTTATATATATACTTGTTTGTCCTACTTGTTAGCCTTTAGGTGTTTGTGCCCATTATGTTACATTGTTCCAGAAGTCTTGTGCAACTTTGTAAGTTTCTGTGGTCCTGCCACATTCTTTTAAGAACAAAAACATTTGCAACCCCTAAATATTCTAAATGAGCCATACTTGCACAATGTTTTTCTGATTGACCTTTATTGAACTTTAAAATATGACGTGCTAACCAAGGTTGTAGGTTCTGACCTTTCAGAGAATTTAGCAGAGTTCCTGCCTGGGAAGATTGCCATCTCATTATACATCTTTTAAACTTTTGTATGATAAACATCAAATAGCTTGGGACCTTTTTTTTTAAAGGTTATTAATGTTTTCTTCCTATCTTAGCATTGAGTTAACTCCAAACTCTTTACTGCAGAAAAGCAAATGGAGGAAATCATTGCTTTTTATGCACCAATAGTTATCGACAAATCAAACGCATTCCAGTTATTGAGGTGAACTTAGGTTTTTGGGTTTTCTATGTTTGTCTTAACGGTGATGCAGATATTACACAATATTTGGTTCCTAAGAAATGCAATAGCTGGTTAAAATGCAAAATGGCTGATGAAGTTTGAAGATCAACAGGTTAAGGTTGGATGTTCGTACTTGTTGAGTCACCAGGAAAACATGTTCTGTTACTGTAAGAAGAAAGGTTTGTAGGTTTGTAATCTGTCTAGGTTTAATTGGGTTGTTTGATAAGAAGTCATTATAGGTCATTTAACATCTTAGATATTAAATATTAAACATTAAACACTAATAAAGATTATCCAGACACTTGGAAAAAAAAATCTTCAGCCCATTTTCACTACTCAAATAAGAAGTAATGCATGTATATAGCTAACTGTAGCTATTATATTCATTTAATGTAGCTTACAGACAGAAAATTATCATCCTTTTTATTAGCTCCAAAAACAAAAGCAGCAAAATCCAACTTTTATCGTCTCACATCTACCATATTTGAAATGACTGGAAACAGAACCAGTATTTTCTCAAATATTCAAACAATAGTAGTATGTAAACAACAGTTTCTTTAGCCTGTAATTGTCACTACAGATTAATTAATCCCTTATAAGTCTTCATTTTAAGCAGTAAAAGTAAATTGGATCCCCCTATGGCTTTGAATATGTAAAGCTATCCCATATTGATAATGCTGAAGGCTCAGCCCCAGGCACACTCACCCTGAGCGCACTACATGAAGACGTCTCTTCTTAGAAATATCATTTATTTGTTACCTGGATCATGGCATCTTCCCTCTAACCCTACGCATGCCTTTGAATTTGCCAAACATACATTAGAATGTTATACACATCTTCCTTCTCCTGATCCGTATCTGCAGAGAACCATTCTCTCGCTCTTTTTTCCCTCTCTCTCATCTGCAGGCCACTCCAGCAAATGTTACCTTTTCATATCAGGAATGGGAAAATAAGCTTTCTTTCTTTTTTTTTTTCATCCTCCCCCTGCAGCACAAGTGGATCTGCAGGCATGATAACCTTCGCTGCTGAACTGCAAATGTCACTTTGGCGAGCCGACCAATCGCAGCTCTTTTTCCTAGTCTGTGTGGCTCTCTTATGGGGTTCGCACCCGTGACACCGAGACTGAGAGGATGTGCTCATATGAATGAGAATGAATTGCAGAGGCTCTCAGGTGTGGCCCATAGAGGCAAACAGAAGTATCATAGAATAGCAGGCAAACCAAGAATAACTGTTGCAGCATTGGACTGAATTTACTTTTTGAAAGCTAATTAGAATATCAAGCTAAGGTAAATATTACATCCAAAAGCCAATTATGGGAAAAGAAACACTTTGTCTTATTAGATTACAGAAAAGATACCAGGAAAGACACAGGAAAGAGCAGTGTCTACTTAGAAAGGACTGGAAAAAAAAAAGTCTACCACCTTAAGTACACTCTACCTTAAAAAAATCACATTGCATTTATTGCTACAGTAGTTGTAATGTTAATACGATGTAATATTAGTAATAACTCAACACAAATGAGTTGGTTTGACAGGTTTTTACCAGAATTTCTGATTGCATTTAGCTTGATCTTAGTGTTAATAGCTGTAAATACCTATATAAACTGAATACCTATTTAAAACGTATTTTGTTACAGTCAGTTTTCTTTCCTGCTTATGTTATCGTAATAGTAATAAAAATAAAATAATTTATTGATCTCACATTGGAGAAATTTACCTTTGCATTTAACCCATCCCCTTGAGGAGCAGTGGGCTGCCATTGCGCGCCTGGACCAATCGGGGGTTAAGGGTCTTGCTCAGGAACCCAGGGTGGAGGCAGTGAGGATCAAACAGGGTACTTGATCTAACCCACTAGGAAATGTTATTGAGGCAATTTGTGCCACTGCCCACATGATGATGTAACAATTTTAAAAAGCTAATTTTCAGCACATTTTCAGTGTTGTAAAACCAAAACTAGATAAAGGTCTATGACATATTACTTTTATCCATTTTTCTTCTTCTTCAGGTAGGTTTGGTGCTGATATAAAGTCATGTCTGGTAGTTGTATATGACTGGGAGTTGCTACTATATGGCTGGGTCAGTTGTCTTTATGCCAATCAACCTGCAGGCTGTTGACTTGACATTTATACATTCTACCTATTATGGTTGTTTTGGAAATAATCTTTCCAACAATGTTTTTTACCCTAAAGGTATCAGAGATAGTCCTTGACACAGCTGGCTGATGGTAACAGGTGGGGGGTGTCGGGATGAAGGACATCTTTGCAGTTTAAAGCTGTACCCATTCACCCTCCAGCACCATTGTTGCTGCCTTGATTGCTTTCTAACATTAACCCACCTTCAAACATAACTTGGCAGGCTGCTGGCTATTCTGCTGGTCTTATGCAACAGCCATTACAAAGCTGAAGTATGTGGCCAAAGCCTTCAGCAAATTCGAGGCAATCAAGCATTTTGCTCCATATAGACCCTTTGCCTCACATCTTGCGTGAGTGCAGTCTGGTCGCTGCTCATCAGCTCATATCGTACCCCACACACAGAACTAAAAAAGCAAATCAGGACAGGGTGGGAATTTGCATGCTAGGTAATTCTTTCTTCACCCAAAGATCAGAAAATTGAGTCCAGCTTTGATTATGAATTATAATACAACACCGCTGTAATCGGGGTTTGCTCTTGCCCTCAAGCTTCGTCTGTTTGCTGGAATATTCTAAGCACTGAGAGCATATTTAGAGCAGAAAAATGTCATTGACTGTAACCCCTGTAAAGAGTTTACACTTGCCTTATTTTAGTTGCTGGTGATGAAAAGGCTTGTTTTGTGCCACACTGAATTCATTCTGTTTGTTAAATGGAGTGCGGCAGCTCATCACTTTTGCTCCGTCCCACAGATTCACTCCACAGTCAGCAGAGTTTCAGGAATTTGTATTTCCTCAGCATATCTAAAGAAAAGATGTCTTACATTCCTAAAAGCTGTGACTAACAAAGAGTAGATGTGTATCAACCTCTAAAGTTGTTAAACCCCCTGGAAGAAATTGATTCAAAATACTTATCTTCTTACACTGTAATAATCTAACTTTTCAGGTTGTTTATTTTTTGGATTGAACCATCTGTGTTTAAAGGTAGTAGTTTTAAAGAAATTGATCAAATACTTGTTTGAACTACAAATAACCCCAAAGAATAGGTTCGTTGTTTTAATTTAGTTGATTAAGGCATCTTAAAAACACGTCATTGTTCATTACTTTCCTTATCCTTATGGTAAAACACTTTGGCCTGGTAAACAACTTGCTGTTTATGTTGGAGAAATTTACGTTAATCTTTATTGCTCTTTAAATGGATGCAAGAAAAGAGCTACCTGCCTGAACCTGCACAGTCTGAGAATGATATAGTTCAAAACAACTGGAACTGTGAAAGAAGATCCTGGATCAGACTTTATCTTCGGACCATACCTAAAGAGGAAGATTTCATAAAAATTCCCGGATTTGATTTATTCCAAACATAAACATGCATAATATGCAAACCCTCAAAGGTCACTAAGATGCTTTGTTTAGATTAAGCTTTCCGACAATAATCGTTCCTTAAAAGTTCCCGAGGACCTGTTTGTGTTCAGTAACTCGTGCATGAAGATCAGAACCACTAAAGTCTCTTCATCTTTAAATGTGAAACCAAATGTGTACATGACCGCTGCAACAATGCTGGTAAATTCCAGCCAGACTAGTTGAACATGTTGTTAAATATTCTCCTGACGTGATCACGTTTGTAAAACAGTCGAGAAAGATTTCATCTTCTCCCCGTGGTCTAGATTATCTGATGGAGATGTTTTTATACACTCACTTATGATGGTGTTTTATTTTCTTTTTCCTTTATAGTTCCTTTGTCTGAAGAACATCCGGACGTTTCTAAAAGTGTGCCACGACAAGTTCGGTTTGAGGAACAGCGAACTCTTCGACCCGTTTGACCTTTTTGATGTCCGAGACTTCGGAAAGGTGAGTTTAAAAAAAAAAAAAAAACGGTTTTAGGCTGATAATGATCGGGATGGTTATGTCACCCCACACCATCTCTTTGTTGTGCTTGGTATTTTCCAGAAGGCTGTGTCTTATTTAACATGTGACAGATTTACGGTTTGATCTTGTTGGACAAGACGGACCTGCTGCTTGTAGCTTTATATGGGCTTTATGACATACAGATTTGCAGCTGCTGTATTGATCTGATGATGTCATGGAGGCTTTGGTGGTATATTAGAGCTGATCTTAAGTAGTGGTTCTGTTTGTGAATGAAAAGCATATTTGAATTCACCTAAAGGGCTGCTAAGCTTCTCCTTTGTGCTTTGGATGAGTTTAAAAGTAGTTCAGACCTGAATCCATCTGTTACATTAACACCTGAGGTGGCTGCTGAGAGCTTGGATGAGCATTTAATGTAACACCTTAGGGTCGGCGATCTCTTCTCATGTCACTGAATGACTGGAGCTACAAACTTTACCAAATAAAGAGAAAAACTTATATATGTTTAGCATGTTTATGTTTTTTTTTGTTTTGTTTTTGTTTTTTAGACCTGTAAAAAAAAGACCATACCAAACTTTTTCAATCCCCGATGTGATATAATCCTGTAAATTTCAACTAAAAAGTTGACGCATTTCTTAGACAAAATAAAAAAAGAGTGCATAAAGATTATACTCTTTTAAAGCATTCCTTTAAAAACAAAAAATTGCTTCAGTTTGCATCTCCCATCAGTTACAGATCAATTTGAATTAAAGTTTGTCTTTGCTGGTTTGATGTTTTTTTTTATGTATCTCTTAAAATATTCCTTTATTATTCGGATCTGATCTTACAAAGGTATCCGCAGAAAAATTGAAAAAGATTGATGCAGATTATGTTACGATAAAGGCTATTCATCAACCTGGCTCATTTAATTTAAAGTTATTTTCATGGAGCCTTGAAGATATTTTTTTGTTATTGACAATGAGAAGCAAAGTTGCTTCAAATAGCAGAAAGGAAAAAAAATAAATGTCAGGCTGAAACATAACTGTTACCCTGGCAAAAAATCGATAGAAATAAAGCACCTTGCACTCTTTGACTGTTGTTTAAGCATTTTTTCTGGTGATCAACTTCAGCTGATGCCTCGTATAAAAATATCACTGAAATTTCCAAGAACAACATCTCAATCACAGTTAAACATGGTGGTACAATCATCTGAACAGATCAGTTAATTTTTAGCCCAAAGCCTTCAGTTATCAGCTAAACATTTCTGAAGGTGAATAAGGATTTAATTTATCTAAATCTATTTGGGACCAATAGTACATCCACATTGACAATAAAAAGCCTCACCAGATGCGAAATTCTGTTTTAAAATGATTGGTTATTAGAAAAAATAAATAAATACTGAATGCATAAAATCAGCTTCAGTAAAATATTAGTTTAAAGGTGTTGGCACTGGGGCAACCAGGTCATCATTTATTTACTTCCTTCGTGTTGTTTTCTCCCAATTTTCCCTTCAGCAGATGTGTTTATTCCTAATTTAAACTGTACAGGATGTAAACACATTTCAGATAGAAATGGCTTTGTTTGCTCTTTGCTTTGCCAGCTGCATTAATGTAATCACATTACAGATCAATTGCTGAAGATTATCTGGTGCTTTGTTTCCATCGACCTGCAAGGTGCTTGAAAATGTTCACATTTACCTTTCAGGAGCAAAAAAATGAAGCCAAGCCTCCCTAAAACGAATCCAGTCTGACTACATATTGTGTTGAATACACTGGTTAAAATATTGCCTTGAAAGGATATTTAAACAATCAATGTGAACGTTTTTACAGAAATTCAGAATATTCCAGGAACACTTTCAAATCTAGATTCAGATGAATGTCTAAAACAGTGTTGTGGTGTCTCTGGAAAGGCTCTCTGCCTGCAGTAAAGCAAACCCACCAACTCTTAATTAGCTGCTGCAGCTTGTGTTTCATGTTGTGACGTATCCCTGCACTGCAAGCTGCAAATGGCTTTCAAGGCTCCTTCCAAGATGCTCGCAGTGACATTTTGTTTTACCTTTAAACTCATCAGTGTGCTTATTATCAACTCTTTATGCAGTTGTTTTATGGGAAAATAAAGTGAAGTTGTGTGTTTATTCAAATGCATAATGTTTTATACTGTTCTGTCAAGATGAGAGCATAAATGTACAGTATGTATTCATGAATAAGTGAATGCATGAATTAATAAGGGTTTGAATGCATGTATTGATTAGTGGAAAGGTAAAATAAGTGTATTTATGCAGCACAATTTGATAGTAAGATAATTTATAGTGCTGTACATTAAGAATAGAATAAGAAACATACATTGCAGGGGCATAGATAATAAAAAGAGAATGCAATTAGACAAAAAATAAACATATATAAAACAAAATTATAAAAAAATGAAAGTTGGAGTGAAGATAGATTTTTAATTTGTATGTAAAGTAACTCAGGATTTTCGTGCTTTTGCAGTTTTCTGGACTTTTGTTCTAGACTAGTGGAACACAAGAAATAAAAGTTGTTTCTTAATGTTTGGATCTGGTTCTGTGCAGAATAGATTTGAGCCAGAGGAGCTTGGAGCTCTGGGTGGTTGATCAACTGATTAAAAGTCTGTAAAATGTGTTAAAATGTGCTATTCAGTGATTTATAGACTTATAGGAGGATTTTTAAGTCTATTCTCTGGGATATAGGGAGCCAGTGGCAGGAATTCAGAACTGGGCTGATGTGCTTTGCTTTATTAGTTTGCACTTTCATTGAGTGAGTGAAAGCGTAGATTGTTTAATGGGTAAATGGGATGATGATGAATGGATAGAAATGGGAATGGAAGAGATTGGGATGGATGGATGGATGGATGGATGGATGGATGGATGGATGGATGGATGGATGGATGGATGGATGGATAGAAGGTGAAACAGTTTATTGTTTTTTTTTTGCCATTGCTCATGAGGGATATACTGGCTTACTGAGGCTTTGTCCTCAAATTGACATACGTTTCTCTTCATGTCTTTTATCCTGAAAAGGTTAAGAAAGCTAAATAAACACCATGTGGGGTCAAACACTTAAAAAGAGCTTGCGCTACCTTTTCTGTTACACAGCTGCAAAAAGGAGCAGGGAACAAAGGAAGCAACTGGTCTCTAATCCAGGATAAGCATTTCCTGTTGGCTTCAGCTTAAGGCAGAGCGTCTCACTCCTCTCTCTGATCCTGTTGTTAAACTGTGTGTAGCTCCACACAGAAGGCTGGGTTACAAGGTGAGAACCTCTCTCTGAGTTTGTATTCTGCCAGTAATGGCACCCTGTCATTAAATTCATGATGACAGCTGATGCATCTGGGAACGTTAATAATGCACCGCTTCATCTGATGGAGCATGTGTTTCTATTAAAACAAGGGGGCTGAAGTATGAATAAACTGTTAGCTTGTGTTATTTGTGGAAAGTCTTCTGCTCATTTGTCAAACATATCTGTTGTAATCCAAAGTTATCAACTCCCCGGAGCATGCACAGAGACAAATAAGCAGCAGAAAAAAAGGATGAGAGAGAAGAAAAAGGAGACGAGGACTCACTTGGCAGTTTGTAGATAAACCACAACGTCTGACAGTCAATGAGCTTGCAGTGAATGGTATTAAAATCCAACAGCAGTCAGAATCAATCACACAGACCCTCCATATGTCAATTTAGAAATTGCTTTAGTATGGTCTCAGCAGTGGCGGGCTTGTCTAACCATTGATTTTCCATTAAGGCCCAACATCACATTATAATATATTGAACAGAGTAGATCCCTGTGATGCAGCATACATTTAGATGGTAAGAATTTCTCATAAAGCCACGACTAAAGGTAAGTCTTCCTCCGGCGTTGCCTCAGCATGTCTTTTCTCTGTCAATACACAAATAACCAGGAAATGGAGATTTCTCATTATTTAGAGCGAAACACGGGGCCCTCAATCAGAGATTTATTCTTTGAACAAAGCAAGTCAGAAAACAGGAACAATTTTACTCAAGTGTCAAAAGGAATTTAATCATAACATCCCCTTTGAGAATCCTGACTTTTTAGCTTCGCTATCGATTCAGCTTTTATCAGATTGTCATTGACGACAGTAATAGTTAATGCAATCACTAGATCCTTCCCACCAAAGAGAACCGTAGAGAGTTTGTCACTTGAGTGTTTCTAAAAGTCTTCTTATGTTCTTGTGAATAGAGCAGATGTGTGAATTACGCCTCATGTTAACCTTGAGTAACAGAGGTATGGTTTTTTTTGTTTTTTGCAGCTAAATTTCATGATATATTGTGTCAAACACCATTTATAAATGATTTTTACTGGTGTTGGTTTAAATATGAACATTACCACAGTATCAGTGGTCATAATGTTCCTAGCTAAATGGTGTTTAAGCACATGCTGACATCAGATTCATCTCCCAAACCCCTTCCCATAGCCATTATACCCAAGCAATATGTTTTCACTCTGTCTGTTCACCAGAAGCTCTGGGCTACATTTACAAGTTTTCAGTCAGTGTCCTAACTGGTCATAACTAGGGTAACCCAAACTAGTAGGTAGTTCTGTTTAGTGGTTACAGGGTTGTTAAGTGATTGGTGTTTTGGGATTGGAACGTGAGATTAGTGTCGTTTGAGTAAAAGAACCAAGGCATCCCTTTATAACAGNATCAGTGGTCATAATGTTCCTAGCTAAATGGTGTTTAAGCACATGCTGACATCAGATTCATCTCCCAAACCCCTTCCCATAGCCATTATACCCAAGCAATATGTTTTCACTCTGTCTGTTCACCAGAAGCTCTGGGCTACATTTACAAGTTTTCAGTCAGTGTCCTAACTGGTCATAACTAGGGTAACCCAAACTAGTAGGTAGTTCTGTTTAGTGGTTACAGGGTTGTTAAGTGATTGGTGTTTTGGGATTGGAACGTGAGATTAGTGTCGTTTGAGTAAAAGAACCAAGGCATCCCTTTATAACAGCGGCCCCCAACCTTTTTTGCGCCACGGACCGGTTATATGTCAAACAATATATTTCCTTTAAAGTGTGGGGGGTAAATACGATCAAATAAAATGATACGACTGGCATACAATCAAATACAAACAGCATAAAATAACAATCACTATTATGTTGAATTAGTGGGAGCCCTGTGCTTGTTTCTCCAAAATAAACCGGTCCCATCTAGGCGTAATCGGAGACAATGACACACAAAGTGTGCTCCTGATGTCCAGTCTGCTCCGTAGCTTTGTTTTGGTTGCTGTAACCGCAGAAAATCCCGCTTCACAAAGATAGGATGTTATAGATAGGATGCATCTTGACCTGAATTAACCTGTGTCAAGAGGCACAGATGCACAGACTGATGTAATTGGAGAGAATACCCCAATTTTATTTAAATTTTTCAAAATAAAACATCACTCAGACTCTGATCGTGGATAAATTATATATATATATATATTTTTTTTTTCTGTGCGGCCCGGTACCAAATGACAGATGGACCGGTACCGGTCCGCGGCCCGGTGGTTGGGGACCGCTGCTTTTTCTAGTGAAGCTAAGGTATGAATAGACAAATACAATTTTCAAGTGGTTTGGATGCAGAATATTAACCTGTTGGAAGTTAAAGTGCCATTAGAAAATACACAATATATGTTTTCTCTTATTTGTTATATCATTTGATTATTAAAACATGAGACGGTTTGAATTGGCGAATCAAACAAAAAATGTACGTATTTTGTTTAGCTATATATGTCTATATCCTCTATTATACACTTGTACTATAACCGAACCATGTCTTGGCTGAGATACAAGGCTGAATGTGTGTTCTTGAAAAAGTTGCTTTTGCTTTGGTTCAAGCATAAGGAGAGAAAATGGATTTCCTTAAAATGATCCACAGTTTTGCTATATGTTCTACTGGTATTGCGTGTTATATCTCTCATTAGTCATGCTGGAACATTTAAGGATTTCATTTACTAGAATAAAAAGTGGTTTGCTTGAAACAGCGATATAGAGCCTCTAACTGTGAAATAAACCAAAGAATTAGGTGATAAGGTGACTTTTTTGTTTTACTGCTTCTGTAAACATTAATTGGCCTCTATTCACCTTTAGCACCCCCATGCCTGCTTCCAGGGGACCCAGAAGTCAACCCTCCTGGCCTCTGGTTTCTCTAATGATGCCTTTTCCCAGGTCACCGGTAAAGGCAGACCAAAGCTGTCAAGGCGTAGTTCTTATAAAAGTAATTGCACCTCCAAACCCTCTTTTTTGCTTTCCCATTGGGCTACTACTAAACCAGATGGTGCACATAACCTGTGAGATGTCCTGTACTAATTTATATTTTCATTACATTGCATTAGCTCCCTTGTTAGCACTCTTTTTGCAGATGTAAAATCTATGGTTTTGTGCCCATTTCATCACTCGTGTCTTCGTTCACCTAAACCCATCCCCCTTCATTAGAAATTCATTATGACATCATTAAACCAATGAAATACAGCTTATTACAGGAGACCCCAGAGAAGGCTTTTATTTAAACACCTCCTCTCTCCCTTCTCCAAACCCATCCGCCTCGTTTCCTGTCTCCCAACCTATTTTAATTAGCCACCAAAGGAACATTGCTGTCATTTAAATGAACATGGCAATCAGTTTATTTGGCTGTTGCCATGATTAGCATAATTAGCCTGCACCTGTTAACCATCTATCAACAGTTTGGTAATTTTCCATCTGTGAACGGCGGAGGAAGGAAGCTCTCTGACAGGTTTGCCATTTCTTCATTAAAGGAAGTTGCATCGTCTGTTTGAAATTCATCTGTTTGCGTCTCACCAGAACGGCCTCAGACACCGACTCGTGAAGTGCTCCAGCCATCAAAGTAGTGCTCAATAACTCGATTATACAGTGTCGAGGTGAAATGATTTTATTTGTGCGCTGCGTTGGAATGGAAATCGGTTCTTGAACATGAAAGCAGACGCTGTTTGACAGAGATGCTTTATATGATAGTGGGAAAAATTGCAGCCTTAAAAGCACTACCTTGCAAAACCGTTCACCCTTTAATGTCTTTTACAGATGCATATAAACCATTAGCAGGGTTTATATGCATATCCCCTCACGCCCCTGTCCTCTGATACATAAAATATAGTGCCATTGTTGGCCTTCAGACGTCATCTAATTAATAAATATGAATAATGCTCTGTGTGGTGGAAAACTAACCGACCACATAAACCTGCAAACCTCATGGTAGAAACGTGGTTGTTGTAGCTTTATGCTTTAAGTGGAAACAAGGAGAAAATAAATCTAAGATCAAGTTTGGATTGTCATAGTAACAATAGAGGCTATTCAGGCATCAAAGCTCTAATGGGAATATCTGTCAATATGGAAAATATTAGCTGTGCACTCAAAAGATATGGCCTTTATAAAGGATTAGTAATAAAAAGGCATAAGAAGCCCTGTTTCTGGACAGATTAGAGCAAAATTTAGCTTTTTGATCTACATTTAAAATCACTCTGAGATCCAAGTAAACAGGTCCATAGTAGGACATAGTGGTGGTGGCATCATGCTGTGAGGATGTTTATTTTTAATTTTTTCAGCAGAACCAGGGAATCTAGTAAGAGCTCATGCCTCATGGAAGGAAAGTTGTTAGAGGATATAAAAGTCTTTAAATCTGAAGAGAAGGTTCACATTGCAGGACATCCTTAAACATACAAACTAGGGGTGGAACGGTTCACAAAATCCACAGTTCGGTTCACGGTTTTGTGGTCACGGTTTTCGGTTCGGTATATGTTTATGGTTAGCCTGACATGTTGGTCGTGTTGCTGTTAGCATCAACGTTTTTACCACCGTCATCGTAGGTCAGTCTAAATGCAAAGTGGTCCCATACAGCAGACCTATACAGTGCTGCTGCCACGTCTTCCAACTCCTGTTCTTTCCCACTCGCCATACCCACACAATTCTCTACAACAACTGATTTTTTTCTGCTACACCCGGCTACGCTGCTTCGCTTCTTCTTCTTCTTGTTTACTACTGGTGGTTGGCTTTGGTCGCAGTACCGCCACCTTCTGCTCTGGAGTGTACACGCGTCGCCTATGAGAAAAAGGAGCAGCGCATGAACCGAACGCAACACACGCGAACTGAACCGAGACAGTCAAACCGAACGGTTCGGACGGTTTTCATAAACCGTTCCATCCCTAATATAAACCGAGCTGCTGTGAAATTGCACAAATCCAGACAAAAATCCAGATTACTATCTTACCATCCAGACCGACAAGAATTTATCCATTTATCAACAAAAGCAAGAAAATATCCCTAAAGGAGCAAAGCTGGTAATGAGACATTGCAAATAAGCTGTGGTAATGGAAAAATAAGATTTTACAAACTACTTACTCAGTGGTCCTAAAGACATATGCATGCAACACAATTCTTGACAATTAAGCACTATAAGTTGCACAATTATGTTTGAAATTGAAAGAATTTGCATAATACTCCCAAAGAGGAGCTGTAGCTGTAGTGTTCCACTTAATTTACCTGCATCACATCTAATCTCACATCCTGCTGCCTAATACTCAAAATATAACCCTAAAGAGACAGTGTGTTATAACATGAAGGAAAGTCAGTTGAAACAATACCAACCCCCAGATTTAATTTGGACCAACCGCTCCTATTTCAGCTGCTTTTCTCTCCCTCTCCATTTCCCCATCCATCTCCTCCCGTTCCTCACTGTCCTCCACTTCCCACTCATTCATCTCACACCCTCTCTCTGAGAGAGAGTGTTGTGCTAAGACCCAGCCAGCGGGCAGGCGAGCTACTATTGTGTCGAGGCGACGTGATTGCCATTGGACCGCAGTGTTTGATTACCCTCTATGGCTGCCCCGAAATCTGTGCACGCTGAACTCTGCTCCTTTTCATTTCCTTTTCTGCGCTCTGTGGCTGAAAATAGCCGGCTCTTTAGTATCCACGCCCAGTGCTGCTAACATCTGGAACGTGCCTCAGACTCGGTCAGCCTGCATGTCTCAGCCTCAGTTACCCACCCTCAACACGGCCTTGTGGTTTCTCTTTTTTTCATTTACAGAGTTGTTGCATGTCTCAGAGTTCACGTTCTTAGAGTTCATTCATTTATGAACTTTACAAATATTGCATTTTCATGCAAACCACATAGAACTGGATGAAATGGTGAAAACTCTTACAAAATATTTTTTTAATTTTGGTCAATAAAATGTCTTTATACTTCAGTCCATGTCTTCTTTCTGTTTCTCTTTCATCATCTGCTTTATTTTCTGTTATTTACTTGCATATTTTCAGGGAGACAAAAACACCTAAGCTTGAAAGACTTTGTTCACAGATAACTGATCAAAACAACTAATAACTCATAGCTACCTCTGAAAATAGAGACTGAAGGACCCTAATCAATTGTGCATCAGCAGTAGCACAACCAGCAGTGTTCTTTGGTGTACTTCATCGCTCTTGTAGCCAATATCCTGCAGCTCTTTCTGTTTGGCTTGAATCACCAAATAAAATTATATCATGATATGTATTATATAAGAATAATTGACCATCCCTATAACAGCATTAGAGATATGCATGTTGGCTGGTTTTAGTCTAACATCCGGTTTACAGTATGGCTTTTTGTGTGCAGCCCCAAAAAGGGACAGAACTGTCTGTCTTGTAATGATGGAATTATAAAAAAGCAAAAATTTTATTTCCAAAGCCAGATGTGAGCTTTATTCTTTTGGGATATAGATATGTTTGTTTAGCTGAAACCAAGATTTCCCTTCATATATAGAATATTGCAGCATTTATTTTGAAGGACATCTTTAGGCTTTATTTCATAAAACAACAATGGGTTTTAAATCCAATTGCATAGATAATTAATTATTTGGTATCTATCCTATTTGAGATCTAAATAATTTAGTATTAAGGTTTAAAAATAGAAAAATATGACAATGACTGGTTTAATGTTGAGGATTTTATTTTGTCAAGGAGCTACAATTACAGCATTATTTTAACATGTTTTTTTTTGCCCTTCTGGTTTTAAAACATTTCTGTTGTGGAAACTAGATTTGCAGTCAGTTGTAAAAACTGTATTTTAGCTAGATTTTAAAATGCCCCTTTTCATCAGAACCTTATTTTACTAATAAATATATAACCTCAATCTACAACAACAATAAATATGAAATATTAAGACTCCTCAAGAAAAATAGGGTCAGCTTTATTTTTTTCATCAGGGAAATATATATATATATATATATATATATATATATATATATATGCTTATATTTTTTTTTTTTTTTTTTTACCATGGAAATGTAGAATCTACTTTTGTAAGAATTAAGTTTTTCTTTTCTTTTTCTTTTTTTTTTGAAATCCCTAAAAATAAGCCTTTACTGAAAACCTTAATTAGACCCATTTCTACTATCTTCCATTTAATAAAATATTGAGGCTTTTAGTTTAAAGACAATCTCTGAAATGCAATCAGGACCCTCTCTGGTTTAAAAGGAATTCATGTTTACTCCCTTTAACACATTGCCAGGACATATAGAGGGAGAGTTTCTGTTAAAGGTGTTGCCAAAGATTCACATGAGGGAGATTGCTGTAAGTGATGGAGGAAGGTTCAGGGGTCAAGCAGATGGGGTCAGCATCTTGGATGAATCCTTCCTCTTCCATTAGGTAGCCCGTCCTCAGCAGCAGTCCTTCACTGTCAGCACCTGAGTGGGTTTTTAAGTGGATGGTTATCTGGCCTTTTGTGGAGGGTTAAGTGTTTGGAGATTTATTGTGAAATGTGTTTACATTGGTCTCAAGCAGATAGATGTGTTTATATACAGTATGATTTGTCTGTAGATCCCATGTTGATCAATCGTTAATGTGCTTGTAAAGTTCTCTCCATATGGTCGGTTCTCATTTAACCATCTCTATAAATGCTAAAATAAATTATTCCAAAGAAATATAATTTAACAGGACATGTGCTTACAGTTTTCTTTACATTCCTTTACTTTTTTTAAGAAAAAAAAATCCTTTTCCTACTAGTGTGGCTGAACTACGCAGCCGTGTCTTTCCTCTTTAAGGGGAGAGTTCATCTCCTTAAACCAGGACACTCCCTCCTTGGCTCTCCCAAGTAGTTTTCTGGCCACACTTCCATCCCCTTGACCCCCCCTACTTTACTTAACGTCCATCAAGACAACCCCATCTGCAAGTTTTTACATAAAGCTTCCAAGATGCGATCAATAATTCATTCCAAAACGGCACAGCGCTGATGATATTTCTCCCGACATGAATTATGAATGGAAACCCCCCCCCCCCATTTTTTCCCTGTCTTTTTAGACCCTCTTTAAACACCCCTGCAATGCTTCAACTACAGCAGCTCGTTACAGTGATAGCCATGGAAACAGGTGGCTGCAGGGCGGTAGTGGGGGGTGTTGGTGGAAGGATGCACGTCTGGGGAAAGAGATCATGAGTCCAATTGCCTGCAACGTTGACTCTTTGAGCTTGAGTTTGCCGTTACAGGCTCCGAAAAGGAGAAGTTGCAGAGAAGTGATTGGCTGATCACAGCAAACACGTGGAGGAAGGTAGACATTTCTGCAGATTACCTACAGATTACCTAAATGTAACATCAACAGCATCGTGTTAAGAGAGTTCCTTTCCTCAGCAGAGACAGACAGACTCGTCAGAGTTTGATGGATGGAGCTAAATATAATCCTGGAAGAAAGCCTGTTAGAGGCTTTAAAAGATTTGAGACGGAGGTGGAAGTTCATCTTATAGCAGAAGGAAAAGATTTATATTCAAAGTGGGATCCTTGTATTTATTCTGTGCTGCTGTGGCCCCATTTCCTCCTAAATTTACTAGTTGATGGTTGAAATATTTTGAAAATTAAAACATAAAGTACTAAATAAGTACTGAATACTTTATTTCAGTTTTCTTTGTAAATACAAGCACAAACAAACGAAATACCTTCAATCTAAAATGGACAACGGCCCACCTATGGAAGTAAATCTGTGTCGCTGGGATTTGAATTAAAAATGCAGCTGAAATTTAAATGTTGTATGTTTGTACTTACTGTTTCAGTGTTTAAATATATTCAGAACACATTTTTGACCTAAAAAGAAGTTAATTGTCATTATTTCTACACAGTTGAAATTTCATTTATTTTCTCTTCAAGCTAAAAATTCACATTACTATTTCAAAGTGGTTACATTTTCAATTCTTATTTTTCAGTTGAATTTTTCAGTGTTAAAAAAATCTGCATATAAAAAAATTCAACCTTTCAAAATTCAAACTCAATATTTTCAGCCCCCTGAGATTCAACTGGCTCTATTTTACTTTCTTAAATTCGGCGTCTAAATTCAGTGTAAAAAGGGAAGAGTTTACTTCAAGTAACAGACATTAGCAATGGATTGTGGCGTCCAACACCCAGCCAATCCCGTTACATTTTCTTAGTCACGTGATGTGACGCTTGTGGCGCTCATACTGAAGGAAAACCAGCATGACGGAGCGGGTCATGCAAGCTAACGCTAACTCAACGTTGAGTGTATTACTTTCATTTTTCTGTAGTATGATTTAAGTAGCAGATTTACTTCCATACCCACCCATACATAAAAAAAATACAGTAATAAGTTTTATGAAAGAGTGATGCTTTTTTTATACCGCAAACTGGTAAAACTTTTTTTAAATTTGTTTTAGATCTTCAGTAGCTTACAGATCCTTTGTCTACAGAAATCACAATACTTTTTTCATTTAATTGAAATGTCTTGTGTTATACTTGAACAAGTACAATTAACGAGTAGATAGAGTAAATAAACTTTCCCTTTTCATAAAATAATGCCCTATAACTTCTATGTCTTTATTTTGGTTTCTACACCAATAAGATTGAATGCAAGCAGATTATATCAAAGCAACTTGGTTTGTGAAAAGAAGGTCGAATCAAAGTCTGATGAGACTGTATGAAACATCCTGAGAGGTGATGTTTACAGACGCTCTCTGCATGCAAACATTTTGGTCTTCACATAAACCCCTCAAATGTCCTGCTGCTGGAATAGAATGAAGTTATAGTTTTAAAACTTAAAAAATATATATTTTAAGACCATGTCATTTTCTTTTCTTTCTGCAATGATTTACCATTTTCATTTGTTAGATAATACATAAATATTATTGCGATTTAAGATTTGATCGAACATAAATAGGATTGCATTTCCCTCCAACTGTAGCTCATCCTTGTAGAGTTAGACATGTTTTCTTAATTCTTTTGGATATTTTCTTGCAAGCTCTATTAATTGTAGACAAAACAGACTTTCCATGTTTCTAGTAAAAAGAAAATGCTTCTGTAAATCTGTTTGGGAGTCATGATGCTTGGCAGAATAAAAGCTTTCCTTCTGTTAAACATTCTAATCATGAAAAGTATCACGATAGTGACACTTGTATAAGAGGTATTATAGTAGGTCTCAGGTTACGGTGACCTGATTAGTTATGACCTTTATAACAGCAGGAGGCGTTCTGTCTTCATTTTCTCCTCATTTTATTACGCTGCTGTTTTCCCTTTATGAGATTTCAGCTCCAAATCATTTAAATACACCAGTGGAGAATGAAATGAAAAAGAGAAATGATGAGATACATAAAAATCTGTTTATTGGCCTTTTAATTCAGCTTCTGCTGTGCAAAAAATTGGCCTCTTTGTTTTTGGATGGAGGGAGAGTTGCATTTTGCTGCTGGAGAAACTGAAAGACCAAGACAGAGGGATTTGATCCAAGCTCAGTGCTCAGTTCGGCTTTTTGAAGTTTCTCGCCTCTTTGCTGTCTGGTACCCAAAAGGCTTCTGAGGTGCAATCACAAGCCTCTCCTTGTTTTGGATCGGAAAGAGGGAGTTCCCTTGTCGTCTGGGTGGCATATTTGCAGCCTTAGCGTGACTAATGCCAGAGGATAAATGGGAAGAGCCCCCGCTGAGCCAAGAGTCTGTGAATTCCTCGCAACCAGCTCATTATTTCCCCCTCCCCCCAGTTTCTGATCTTGAAGCCAATGCAACAGTGATAGGCAGGTACATTCTCCCAGGAATCACTGGATTGTGAAAAGGAAAAGAATAAAGGAAAAAAAAAATCCATATTGTTGTTCACTGTATAGCCATTTCTCAGTGGAAAGCTAAAATCCATGCACACTCGGCTCATAAATTGTGCTTAATTGAGCTGAATAGTCCTTTTGATTTATTTTTTGTATTATGTCATAAAACCACACCTGTAGGTCAGGTTGATGTTGATTACCCAAATACTAATCACAATGATGCAATAAAACATCACAATAACAAGGCAATGAGAGTGAGGGGGAAGCTGCTCCATTTCATTTAATATTTATTAAACCTTTAATATAATTATTGTTAGAGATTTACTAGTTAGTGACTGAATGCATAAGTGTGCAAGAAAAATATCAAAATAATATAATTGATTACCAATGCTATTCCTCCCTGCATTATTATTTAAAATAATAATAAATATTATACATGTTATACATATTATACTTTATGTGACTGCTAGAAATCAAGTCATTAAATAAAGTAAGGTGGGTAACAGTTTACAAACAGAATTTAGATATCGATCAGATGAAGAAGGAAATAAAATCTGTTGACATTTTCACCCAGCATTAGAGTGAAATAGTCTTGCTGTTTGAACAGGTGCAGACAAGGAGAGAGGCTTTGCCAGACAGTTGCTCCATGCTGTGTGAATTGACCATGTGTTCACTGTCAGAACTGCTGCCAGTCATTATGGATTGGCTGGAAATCTGAGAGGACCAAACTAGAGGTCTCTGCTTTTCTACCAAGTAGTCCCGTAATGTTTTTTCCCTTCTTCTTCTAATCCATTAAACTCCTCGTAAATGTCATCCTCCCTTCCTTTTTTTTGGATGCTTGCCGGTCAACAGATGTGTTTCCTTCAACGTCTTTTATGTGCCCTTTAAAGAATCGCAAGAGATGGTAACTGTACAATTCGAATAAAATTCGAATAAACTTACTATATTAGGGGAGGAACGATTCACAAAATCCACGGTTCGGTTCGGTTCACGGTTTCGTGGTCACGGTTTTCGGTTCGGTACATGTTGATTGTTAGCCTCACATGTTGGTCGTGTTGCTGTTAGCATAAACAAAACGTGTTGCACAATGCTTGCACACTGTTGCACTTTTATCCACAACTTTCTTTGCGCCGTCTGCTCGGGAGTGTACACACTTCGCCTATGAGAAAAAGGAGCGGCGCATGAACCGAACGCAACACATGCAAATCGAACCGAGACAGTCGAACCGAACGGTTCGGACAGTTTTCATAAACCGTTCCATCCCTACTATATATATATAGTGGTCTTTGACATTTTCCAATAAAAAAAAAAAAAAGGTAACCGTGCAAGGGAGAGGAGATGGAAACACCTTGTTAAATAAGGTCTGAAGTTACGAATATTCACCTCACGACTGATTGTTTCTGCTACCGGCGTCCCATTATAATCTCATTTCTCTCTCAATATTTCCAGATATCAGACCTGACCTTATAAAGTCAGTACAACTTGATGATTGCATCAAATTCATTAAAACCCCAGTCCATTTCTGATCTTTGTTTTTGCGTTACTTTTGCTACCGCTACTACATCCACTACAGTGCATGATTAGTATTTTCTTTTTTCCAACATTTTATAGGTTGGATCAAAATTCACAACGCATTAGGATGGAAACACTTCAACCAAAGAGCTCCACGTTTTGGATAAGCTGTGCTAAGGCAGACAGTTGTGACCTTGCAACAGTTCTCTGGTGTGATCTCAGTCATGCTTTTACTGTATTTGTTTAGCCAATTTTCTTTAGTTCCATGTAAATTGAAGAAGCTGTTCTCCATGATCCCTCACATGAAAGATAAGCATCCACAGCATCATACTGCAACTACCTGTTTGACAGTTATAGTAGGTTTAAAAGCTCAACCTGGCTTCTCCAAACACTCCGATCACCACTGTAGCCTCAAAATGCTTTTGACTTGTCTACATCTTGGCAGCTGCAATTTTAGTTACATTTTTAAAAACTTTGCTAGAACTTGATGGTGGTAACTATCTAATACAACTGTAAAGGTGATATCGTTATCAAAATTTACCAGGCGGGATTTCATAAGATACAAAATGCTTCCCACAACAGTTGGAAAAAAAGAAGAAAGTAATCTATATGTCAGTTGCATTATAACAATCACTAAAGAGCATCTTTCCATATCAGTACAAAAGGTTCAGTCGAGCACATAAATGCTGTATTATCACTTGGTCTGACTAGAAAATGACTGTGTCAGATATGCAAAAGCGTGGAGGGGGAAATAACCACTTCACTCAATCGGAACATTGACAGCACTGTCTATGGGAGCCATTAAATTTGTCATTGCTTTTTTATACGGTTCAGTTCATCAATGGGAGCACATCTCAGTGACACACACTTCCACACACACACACACACACACACACACACATGCAAGGGCCATAAAGTCTCTGCTGGAGCTGTTGCTCTCTGATTCCTCTTATCAAAGGGCTGTAAAATGGAAATTAGGCTGAATAGATGACACGGTCTCTCATTACTCACCGCATGTGTTGGAGAAAGTTGTAGGGACTAATGTTGAGTGCGATGGTAACAGAGCGATAATGGTGAGATATTTAAGTTTACTCCTTTTTACGGCCTCTATTAATCCACCTCATCCCCTCTGTTTGCCTCTGAGGCTGAATTCTCCACCCCTCTGCTCATTTTCCCATCACCTGGTTAAAAACGTATTCTTGCACATTTCTCTTGGCCCCATTTCTCACCGCTAGTCTTTACAACATATTTCTTAAACTCTTTATTTCATACTTTTGGCGTCACAAACTGTGATTTGATACGGGTAATAAAGGACTTGCAGACAGAGTTCTCATTGTGTGGGACTGGGCAGCTTGCCGGGTGTTATGATCGTCCCCTGCAGTGGCCACTAAACTGATTCCCTCCTCAGTGCTTTCGTTCATTTATCTCACAGCAGGTGCTTTGGAACAGGTAGCAAAGATGGAGAGCTCTTCTTGTTGAAGATATTTTCTGTAGGCTAGGGGGAAGGAGATTCCTCCACTTTTTGGGAATGCCAACAATATTTTGGATGTGGCTACAGAAAATTATGCAAAATACCATAATAAAGGAGGGGGTGCTACATTTTAACTTAAATATATATTTCTTTAAAGGATTATTTATTTTTGCATTTAGTGCTGTATTGTAACGAGTTATGGCCTAAAAAACATATTGCATTTATGCAAAAATTGAAACTAATATTTGTACTGCCTGTGAAATGATAAAAAGCATTTTTTGCCAATTTAACAAAACAATCTATTATATCTTTATCTAATCTGATGCAAAGCCTTAAGAGAAAGCTAAAAAAAAGTATTTTAAGAGTATGTTTAATTGTCTATTTGAAGGATTTCAGACTTGTTGTTCGGCTCTCAGCTGCTTAACAGCTTTTCATTCACTATCTGTAGGCATTGAACATAATTACTTTACTGTGGTGGTTGAAGCTCGTAATCAGGTTTCCATATATTCCCGAAAGGCTGAATTTCCTTTCTTGTACATTAAGGAGCCCAAATTTATGCAGATATCTGGAAATGTGCAGCAGTTATTGAGGGAGGGGAAGCACAGAGTAATTCCAGGCTTCATACAAGGCAGAAAAATGGGCGTCACTATGTCACTCTAACTAGTCTCTAATTAAAGGATTAAGAGTTAAAAGAAGAGCAAATTACCAAATTACCTTTTTAAACTCTAGGTTTATTTTTATACTGGTACCCCCAATATGTGGGGGAGGGGCAGGGCTTGTTATGATTCATAGCGCCAATCGATCTGTTAGCTTTTCTCACAATGCATTTAAAGGATAAAAAGAAACATTCCAGCAGTCATGAACTTAAAGAAAAAAAAATAAAAAATCTTAAAGCCACTTTACCAATGTGGAAAGCCAGAGTGGAACTGATGGAGGTTTAAACTTCACTCTATCTAATCACTGCTTTTGTATGTTTCTCACCTTAAAACTGCGGGCTTCGTAACCAAAACGGCTGCACCTGTTAGCAACATTAAACCTAAAGGGGTAAAAAGTTCTCTCATTTACTTTGACCTCTAAGATACCCTTTCAGATATCTGGAAAATAACACAAAGATAGAGGAAGCTTGGTGCCTACGTCTTGTAACCCCCATGCTGTGGTCCATCTGCCTGGGCTTCAATTACCAGCAGTGGCTGTACCTGCAATTCGTCCTAGAGCCAGCCAAGGCCCAACCCAGGACAAAACGAATTTAACAGACCCCCTGCCAGGGACTGCATTATGGAGATTAGAGTAAAAAACTGACAAAGAAGAGGCAGATGGGTTTGGAAGAACGGAAATTAGTTTGCAACTGGATGCTCTCTGAAGGCTTATGGAGAAGAAAGACGCTGGGATTAGAAGAGAAAAGAAAAGAAAAGGGAAAGACAGAAAAAGAAGAAGAAATTTGAATTTATTTATGTGGCTTTGAGCTCAATAATAAATATTTTCTATTTTTTCGGGTAAAATATTTCAAATACTGACTTTCACTGAAGATGTGGACAATTCTAAATTTCCTTTCACCCTAAAATTTGTTTTGTTTTTACTAACTGTCCCAGATTCACATAAAAACTCTTTAGATTTCTTAAAGAAATAAAAATTTTAATCAAAGAATTTTACATAATCATGACTTAAATCCAACATTATAGAATTTCTGAACCTTTGTAGGCTAATATCTTCCCTAAGATGCAACAAGAAATCTAAAAATGCAAGGTTAAACCAGACAGACAGCGTGATGAAGTGAGAAGACATGCAGATAACTGGAGGGCAGGGATTTGGCTTAAGCAAACTCGAAACTTTCCCAGACAAAGGTCAAGTTGTTTGACAGGTGAGATAATGTAAGTATGAGGAGAACATTAAAGAGAAACTAACCTAAATCAGGAAAAAACAATGAAAAAATAGAGAAAAGTCTAAGACTGAATGAAAGGTGACATTGCTGCCTTTTTCCTTTAAAGCTAAATTGTTCACTCTTCTGAGCACTTCAGTGCCCTTTGTGATGAAGGAGTGTGGATTCAATGCCGACAGTGGCTGAGAGGATAGCGAGCTAATAGCTAGACTGGGCTTGTGTCAGCTCTGAATGGCAGAAATCAATAATCCCTTCAGTTACAGCCTCACAGGGTTCTGCAACCATGCCAACCATTTTATTAGGATTTTCTTAATAATCTTTTCTAAATTTTTTCAGTCTCATTAAAGCGGATGCAACATTGAATGATACAGAAAACAGTATTTAGTAAAGCAGCTAATAAATGTCCCTACTGCCTTTTTCAGTTTCTCTATAATCTCTTTTTAGATAAAACATAAATAACTGATAAAAGTCAATTTTGGGTATTTTATCATATTTCATAGGTTATGCATTAACTGCGCAAATAAACATATTTTTTTGTTTTGTTTTTTGGATGGACTCTTAATGCCTTTGATATACACTAAATATAAAAGGTTAGCGTTATAGGAACACAAGTTAAAAAAACATCAAATGGCAGTAGCTCAGCGTATTTAGGTGTAGTGAATGTACTATAGAAGAAAAGGTAATTTACTAACGGCTGCTTCCAACAGGGTTATACACAATGTCTGAAGCTATTCTGTCATTTTGCATCTTCAAGATAAAAACTCAACTTTATTTATAAAGCCCTTAAAAACAACCACAGCTGTCACAAAGTGCTGTACATATCAGCTAAAGTTTAAAGGAATTAAACAAATATGAGAAAATGAATAAATTAAAACAAATAAAAGCATATATATATGGAGGAGGGTTGTAATTGGAGAGAAGTTAAGATGTTTAGATGGACTGCAGAATGCAGATAGCCTTAGGGGCGCAGATAGTCATAGCTCACCCAGAATTAACTGGAAATTAGAGATTACAGTAACCTTCATCTTTGGTTGTGTAAATTAGTTCTTTTTAGTTTGCTAATTTAACATGAGTGTGCTGTAAACCCTTGGGGGATTGAATCTCAAGATTTATTTATCATACGTAGCAACATTGACGATGTTAAAGGACCATAGGAAGAGCTGTAATGTTTTCTCTCAGTTAAGGTTGTAAAAATCTCCATACTGGAGATAGATTAGCCTAAGCATGTCTATTTATATTCAATCATTTCTAAACTAAGCTGTTCAGATATCTTTATAGGCAAAAAAAAATATATTAATAGAATTTAGAGAAATGTAAAAAGGTTCTAATGCAGAGTGCTGATTTAGTTATGGGTCTCAGTGTTTCTACCCTGACATCTTAGTGTTTGGACAATCAGAAACAATATTTACAGCCCATTATTTTACAAATAAAAACAGTAAGTATAGCAATTCAAGAGCTGCTGTCGTTTGATCCATTGTCCTGGTGTTGGTCAGGACGTTAACCCTTTAAAGCCCGATCCAAGAATAAAACAAAACAGAAAATAACTTTTTTTTTGGTTTGAAGTCCTTATTTGGCATTTTAACAAAATATGTAAAAAGAAAAAACAGAAATACATTTTTGATATAAATAATTTATTACTATGTGATAAGTCAAGATTATTTTTTGTGAAGTCTTCTGCCCTCTGTTATCAGGTATATCTGGTTGTGTGCAATAGGATTTTGAGCAAAGTTTTTAACCATTAAATTATGCAAAAGGTGTCAGACGCAAAACATTTCAGAAACCGTATGTATCAAATATGGTACATTTGGCATTACAGGGTTAACAGTAACACTTTCAGTGAGCTGCCGCTACCTGAATGATTATTTTTGTTTTCTTTTTTCTTGATAGAGACCAGTACTAAAATAAAAAGCCTAGATGTTATTTGGTAAATGGTAAAAGGCCTTTACTTATATAGCATTTTTTCAAGTCTGAGGGCTTGACCAAAGCTCTTTATACCACATTGAGTCATTCACACATACGCTGATGGTGGCAAGCTACAATGTAGACATAATATGGCCCTGGGGCTCACTGACAGAAGCGAGGCTGCCGTACAGTGGAGCCACCAGTCCCTCCAACCACCAGTAGGCAATAAGGGTGAAGTGTCTTGCCCAACAACACTTAAAATCTGAGCCTAGGCCTGAACCGGCAACCCTCCTGTTGCAGGGCAAACTCCTTCATCCGATTTTCACATGAACTTTAAAGGCCAAGTCAGTACTATTACTTGCCGCCCACACTGTCCAGTTTTCAGAAGGCCAACTCTTACATCCTCACACTAGACACACAGTGTGGACTCTGTTAGCCGGCTGGCACAGTCAGACTTGCCTCTACAGCAGTTTTCCATCCTGACCAGAGCACTGTGGCTGCTGTGTGTGCTTACAGAGATGCATGTAGTTACACCGGACTGCATGCAACTGAAGAGAATGTTGCAGATTATTGCTGAAGAGATAAAAATAAATCGTATATTTCCTTTTGGCTTAAAAAATAAAACAAAGAAAGTCTGAGAATAACAGTCAAGTTTGGATATAAATATTTACTTCTGGTCCATCTTTGGTAGAGATGCTTTTCAAAGACTTTCTTACCAATTTGGATGCACAAACAGACGTCAATCCTTAAAGCTTTTAACAATGATAGAAGGAGGATTTTTCTCTCTCTCTACAGCCAAGTTTTTGCCACAGCTTTGTTTAAAACCATGATTTCATTTCCTTGTTGTCACAAAGCTTGTTCTGAGTCCTACTGAGGGATTTTAACTTTTTTTCCTTTTTTCCTTTCAGCTTTCCGTGCACTAGGACTTTCTCCCAGAAATGGAAAATTGTTCTTGTGCAAGAAAGTCTCACAGACCAAAAGCACTTGTTTCCTTTTTTTCCCTCGCTGTTGAAGTTCTGGCATCACGCTGGCTCTCTGGTTGTTCACACTGCAAAGCCTATACATGCAGCAGAGGATAGAGAATCTATCCCCGTCTTTATTTTAAACACACACAGTACGTCTGGTAAATATAAGAGGCACACATACAGACATTAGGTTGCTTGATTTAATCTAGCAGCGTTCCTACAGTATGTTCACTTATGCAAGCGTTTACACACTAGCGGGAATTCATCCATTCACTCTGTGACTTATCTCTCTTGACACTACTTCACTCTAGTGAGTCAGCTGCAGAGAACATCATGTCGTTAGCCCGCGGTGTGCCAGTGTGTGAATGACCTGGATAGGGCTTTTTATGCTGTGTAAGCCAGCCCGTGCTGCTGTAAAGTGACCTTATGGGTGCAGTAACTGAGTGTTTTGCCATTTACAGTGTCCCATTGGACGTGATATGGTGGTTTATATAACGGCAATAAGAGAAATAAACCTACACTGATCCTGAGCTGTAATTTCTTCCAGACGCAGTTGAAGCAAATTGGAACATCGTTTATGATTGTTATCAGTTTGCACAAATGTTGTTATGGAGAGTTACATAAAAAGATCAGTCAATTATTTTATAATTTTCTGTATCACATTAGGAAACTTAAATAGAAAAGGGAAAGCTAAGAGATATTTTCTGTATCTAAATTAGTGATGCATACGTTTCACATTTTGTTTGACTGAGCCGGTGTTTCCATGCCAACATGTTGGCTTCAGCTACATCACTCAGGATGTTTAATTCAACGGACATTTTCTTATGAGTGAATAAATTCCTGAAATGAAAAAAAATAAATAAAATACTGAAAAACCTACAGGTGCCACTGCTTCAAAACACAAATGATGAAGGTTGGGACACTGTAGTTGTTTTGTACCAGTCTGCCCCACATCTCACACCAATCATAGAATGATTAATTCATGATTTGCTAGCATTTAAATGCAACTCTAAAGTCACGTTTAGTTATCCACTGATCCGTGTCCTGTACAAGAACAGCTCACTTTGATTCTTATGATGATGCTTACTCATTTATTTTAGCTGTTAGAATTTTATTTTTCTCAGTTTTTGCTTTTTGTTTCTGCATAGTGGAAAGAAGAGCGGGGAAGTAAGAATTTCATTACATCATTTGAGCCAATTCTTTATTACCGGTACAATGTCCCTGCAGGCCTCTAAAATATCGGATATGAAATAGAGTTACACGACTCCAATTAATGATATTTATCAGCTGGAGGACGCCTTTTGATTGATCCTGGGTCATTCATTTAAGAGAACGTTTTCTAATTGTTGTGTGTGTTTCTTGCCTCCACCAAGGATGTTATGTTTTTATTCAAGTTTGTGTGTATGTGTGTGTGTTTGTCTGTCTGTCTGTGTGTTTTTACCAAGGGTGCACCTCAATCCAAGAAACAATCCAGTACATTTTGGCAAAATAATTCCAATAATTCCAATCCAGGATTTTTTAAAGGATTCTTGTTACATTATTTGGCAGAACATGCAGTTCCCCCCTAAACCAAAAGGAGGCAGCATTGACCATTGATGACCTTGTCATACTCAAAAAGTCCAGAAGTATTTTACTGAAGAAAAAAAGTACAGGAAAAGTGAACCATTTCGATTGAAGTCACGATCTACTGACCAAACAAGCAAGCACAGTAAACAATGAGGGTGAGAGCAGAACAAGCACTAGAGGCTGCAGAACACACACACCCTGTGCCTTATTTATAAACCTATGAGAGCATTTAAAGGAAATTGTTACCAAAAGTGCACCTCATGCAAAGGAAGAATTCATTAAAATGTGGTAATGATCCAGATCATGTGTAAGTTTTAGCTACAGGTGTAACTCATAATATGGGGCTAAAATTTGCTGCTCAGTGGAGGCCTTGTGTGCTTTTCTAGTTTAGCTATGTTTTTTCAGCAGATTTTCACTAACCACCATTTCCCCCCCAGACCCCTAGGTATGAAAAAAAGTGAAATAAAAAATGGAAGTGTGTGTCTTCATGTTAAGGTATCTCACTTTGTATCTGTATGCTCTGAGCTGATGGTTGATGCTGAGGGGCTTCGAAGGAGGAAGGGATGTATAGTTTCTTCTTCTTGATTTAATGAAGGGATGCATTACAGTTATGCTAGTCTATTGAAGGGCTGGATTGAATTAATTAATTTGATTAATTCATGTTTTTAAAAGTCCATGATTTGAAAATTTTGCTAAATCGTAAAATCGAGAAAGTCTCTTCTTCTGCATTTTTTACTTGCGCTTTTGCTTTCACCGCCTCTTTCCTCCTTCCGCCTGATAACATGCTACACTGTTTACTCGCGCCATGGCCGTTGCTCAAGCTGCAAAGTTGGTACCGACAAAAGTCGATTATATGGAAGTGGTTTAGCTTTGACAAGGCCGATGTGGAGCAGACTACAGTAGCGTGCAACTAACCTCAGCGTCTCCGGCTAAAACACGCCACAGAATGGGAGCAGCGCTCGCAGCTTTGGGAGTGCAGCGTCAGTAGCACGGGCAAAGACAAACGTGACCAGAAAAGACCACAAACACTGGCCGCCTCATTTCTAAAGAGGTGCTGACCAATAAGTGTAGTGTGCGGTGAAGAGAGATGGCCGACGGTGTAGCTGTTCGTATAGGGATAGACATCGTGCCCATTTACACCGTGAAAAAGCCTGGCTTTTTTCACATGCTGAAAGTGTGTGATCCAAAATATGACCCGCCAGGACACACGACATGCGCTCTGTGAAAAGTTGGACTCTGCTTTGTTTTTGCAAACTACTACTTTGCAACTACTACAGTCCTTTGGTCCAGTCCAGGCATCCCCAAACTCGGTCCTCAAGGCCCCCTGTCCTGCAGGTTTTAGAGGTTTCTCTGCTTCAGCACAGCTAAGGATAATGATTGCAGTAGACCAAAAGCCTGTTAATCAGCTTTCAATTAAAATCAGCTGTGCTGGAGCAAGGAAATCTCTAAAACCTGCAGGACAGGGGGCCTTGAGGACCGAGTTTGGGGATGCCTGGTCCAGTCGAGCTCTTCAGCCGTACGTGAGTTTAATTGTGCATTATATCGACGTGAACTGGGCTCTCAACAGCTGCTGTTTACAAACCACCTACTTGCCAGAAGATCAATACAAGTTATTGACTTTTCAATAAATTGCACATTTCAGCAAATTAAGCTCTTTTGTTTTGCACTTGTACTGAACATATAAGTGTAAATTTTTTACTGATACAAAATCAGTACAATTATCGTTGGGTTAACATTTTGCACAAGATTTATGTAATGAATATTTAAGTTTACATTTTATTTACAATATGTTTATTGTTGGCTGTTGGTTTATTTGTGACTATGCACATTATATTTTTGAATAAAGTAAACCATTTTTTAAAAATACATGCATGTAGTTTATTAATACTTCAGTTAAAATCGATTAAAATCGTAATCGTCCAAGATGACCAAAAAAAAGATCAAGTGGATCTATGTGGAATAATTAAAACTTTATTTGACTCACTGGATGATGAATAATAGAAAAGTCATAAAAATAAAACAATATATTCACTATAACGTTTAGCTAGAATGAAAAAAATAATGCATTTTTAAGTCTAGTTAACAGTGGTTTTCTACTGACCTCTAAGTAAACTATTTTTCATTCTTTTTTGTTTAGGAATTTAGAATTTAAACTCAACTTTCCTATTAATTTTAATATGCCAGTAGCAAGACAGAAAAGTAGAAAATGTTATTAGTTTTTCTATTTTGTGTGCACATCCATATGCCCTTAAAAAACTCAGTAACTTGTATCAAAGCATTGCTCTGCTTAGCTGAACATTTTCATTTGCTTCCAACAGCGACACAGATGCCTTTTACTACCAAGCATTTTTTTAGTGTCAAAGCGCAGTGATATTTCTCTTTATGTGCAGAGGCACTGCTATGAAACAGTAGTTTCAGATGGGTTTTTCAAGTTTGGTAATTTTTGTTTTGACACACCTAACATTGCTCATTTCAGAATGATTTTAATTTCCAATCTAAAGGAAGGGCAAAGTCAGATCTCTGTCGGCCAAAGAAGGTTGACTTTGGTCAGCTCTGTCAAGATAATCTTGCATGTTGGGGATGGAGACTGTTTCCAGAGGTTAGGACCCTTTAATGCCCCATGAACGAAGGGATCCATGTCTCAGAGGGCTGGTGTATCCACACTCTGATGTGACCTTGACACACTTTCCAAATTTATAAGCAGTGCTTACATCTTTGCTGAAGCACCCTCAACATGTTCTTGGTTCTTATATTCGGGTAGATTGCAACTTGATTTTTACTGTCCAAATCTCTTATTTTATTAATGGCATTTGCTATTCTGAGATGTAGATTTAAAATATCAGGGAGGTTTCTTGGGATTGCACCAAGCATCTCTGGAAAAAGGTAACGAGTCAGGTTACTATTTGTTTATTGTTTCAAATACACCCCTGGCTTCCTTGAATGCACCTGAATCCCTTTTATGGACTCACCTGGGGTCTAAGGTGATGCCTAACGTTGGGCTTGATACTTAAAAAGCACATTTACTGGTTACTTAATAAAAAAAATAACAGATGTAACTCAATTACTTTGTAATCAAAGTAACTACCTCTAAAGTAAAGTCATTATGCAGTGATTTTATACTGAATTGGGTTAATATGTGTGTAGAAAAGCACATTCTAGCGGTCAAAGTGGATTTTAAGTACATAGATTAGATACATGAAAGGTTTGCTGTTAGCTTGCTACTATATAACAAGAGGGGTTGTCATATTTGCTGCTGTATCACAGAAAACAGCTGGTGGTTCTTCAACTTGAAGCCCTTTCATGATGGATTCTGACATCTATTTGGTGTGGGGTGTTGTAGATTGATGATTTATTTGCTTTAAACTTCTTGTTTTGTCATATTCTAGAAAATTAAAACACGTGTCTGTACCCTCTTCTGAGTGAAAGTAGGTTTGGACAACAACTGATATAATCTTACTCCATACTTCATGCTGTATGGAAACAGAATACATCTTATTGCCTTGAGAGTTGGTGAACAAGAACATACCGGTAAGTAATGCATTAATAACAGTTTAACACATCTCTTTGCAAGGTGTTGTCTAGAGCATGTGAAGACACTTAAGATTCATAAAAAAAAAGTTTGTTTTAGTCTGTATTAAACATCATTTTATTTAAAAAGCCCATCAGTCAGAGTCGTCCCTCATCATATCAGTGTTTTAGCTGTAGGAATGGCTGTAGTGATGTTAGTGACTATCAGCTGATGAAGAACGACTGCTGGGATTATTTCTGTCGTGCAGAGGAAGCTGCGTGTTGCTAAAGTCAGTGACACAGTCTATAGCGAAAGTGACGAAAAGACGAAGAGACAGCTCGTATTCCAGCTAGTTGCAGATTTACTTGAAAGTTTTCCTCCTCCTCCCTGCCTTTTCACCTTCTCAGCTCTTCTCTTACCCCAGGCTTCTGACCTCAATAACAGCCTCTTTTTTGTGTATGACTGGGAGATATATTTTCCAATAACTAAAGCTCCCAGCCTCTGGGTCAGGCCACTTCTAAGAAACACACGTTCTTCCAAAAAAGAATTGTGTGTGGTTTCTCAGTAAAGTGACGTTTGATTGGCTTTTTTTAGCATTGTGCCATCTCGTATGAGAGTGCTGTACATCAGGACGAGCTCTGCGGGGAGTGGGGCCATTTTGGAGAGACGTATTTAGAATTCCTTGGAGTTAAACTTGCGGAAGGAGCTAAAGAGGATGTTTCTTTTTTTCTTGCACTCACACTTCCTGCACAAGATGAAAAGGCTCCTCTTTATATAACCTCTGGCTTTGTCTTTGGCTTTTACTCTCCCTTTGTCCAGAGAATAGTTAACCTTAAAGAGCCTCCGCCATTTCTTGTTTAGAAGAGCAATTATTTATCTGAGAGTGTTGGATCCTATAACGTGATCTAGAATTTGATAAAGCGCCACATCCCCCCTAAGCTCCTGTTGGATAATAAGTGCCCAGCTCCACTTGTCCTCCGGCGAATGGTTGTTTATCCCAGACAAGGATGCTATTTTTTGCCACTAAACGAGGAGCACAACTTATAATACCCTGGTTAGTATAAAAGGATATGTTGCATTTGTCAATCAGCTGAGGCTAGGATTTAAGTTTGAACATTCTAGGTGTCAGTAAGTGACAGAACAACAACACACAATCAGATTATCAGTTAAACAAAGAAGTGGAAAAACATATCCTAGGTAGCAACAGGTGAGAATTTTAGGCTAATTTTAGGCTCCTCTTTGGTAAAATAGGCTGTATTTTCTTTAGAATTTGCACCATTACCCCTGTGACCTTAAGCAGAAGACAATTAATGAATACATTTCCAAGCAGAGTTTGCAGCTGCACACTCTATTGTATGTAAGTCACCATGACAACATCAATGCATGTTATGTTGGATTTTAAAGAACAGCTTTGATGCAGTTTTTGGTAGGCTTTAATACTTCAGGTTTTATGCATTATCAAATTGTTTGCATTAATACATTAGTTAAGTTGGATGAACCCTCTCTGTCCCTAATTACCACATCTGATCTAAAGTTAGGTTACAAAGGTCCCTAAAGTCAGGGAGACAGTGGAGACTTTGTAATGGCAGCAAAAAAAAGGGTTGCTAAAGAAAATATGGACTAATTAAAATCAACACTGACAAACTATTCTGTTCTATGTAGTGTTTTAACCTTAGGATGCTAATACTGTTTTTTGGTCAAAGGAAAAACACTCTTACGCTTGTTTTCCTGATCAGCGATGAGGTAAAATCTGAGGTAAAAACATGTAAGAGGGTTTGTGTGTTGTTAATTCAGGCAAACAAACTGGTGTTTTATTGGTAAGATATTTTTACGTTCAGAAGTCTCTTAACTAAGGTTATAATTTATCCTCAGAATACACTGACTTTGCAGTTTAAACAAATACTGGTGAGAACTTTACTAAGCCAGAATAATTGAATCAGCCATAGCTCCTAGATTAGTGCCTGTCTAATATTGACAAAATTAAATAATAGATAAAATTGTGTATATTGTAAAAGCTTTGGTTTATGACCGTTAGAATCGTTGTAAAGCCGTTAGAATCAAAAATATAAACTTCTGTTACCCAGCGACTCTTCTATAGCATCATCATCACCATCATTCCCCTTATATTCTCCCACCATCAAAGAACCAGATTGATTACTTTGCTGTGCACCATTATGCCAGCCTCAAAGAAAATTTACTTACTCAAAAAAACAAAGCATAGACAAAAAAAGGAGAACAAACCAGACATGTTCCATTCTCTCACAGATGCCTAGTTTTTACCCCAGATATCTTACCACAGCCTTGCTCCTGAAGATAAGGCCTCTGGTGGTTTGTTCTGGAAACAAATGAATTCAAAATCAACAAAAGCTTCGGGCGTTTCTGTGAGGTCTGCTCTGTGTGGAGGTGGTAGACCGACTTTTGTCTTCCGCTGCCTGACAACATCTTTACTTTTGTAAGTAGGAGCTGGCAGAGACTAGAATTGATTGTCAAGGAAAACACCTTTTTTTGATATCAGGACAAAAAAATACTGTAGGTAAGAAACAAAGACTCATTACAGAAATGTAAACCCTAGAAGAAGGCTTACTTTTATAATGTAACCCCTGCTGCAATGCTGACAATGCTACTAATGGCTAAATCTATTGTGCACTGAGACAGAAGAAACAGGGAAAGAAATGCCACAATGGGGACATTGCTTTGTCTTTGTGAGCTGCTGAAGATCAAAGGGGTGTGAACTAAAGCAAAAACCCAATCACCAGGAGCAAAAATAAAACCTGACCTGCTTAAATTTCAGCTAATCTTTCCTGAATTGGGCAAACACACTTGGGAATTGCTGTGCTTAGCCTGCAAGCTGTCCCATAAATTGCATGACTAATGGCCGGACTGAGAAGCCCTCTATCCCTGATAAAGGCAGATTTGATGGAGATATGCCATATGGAAGCAATTATCACTTGCTGACAGACAGGAACATCGTCTGAAAAGGCATACTTACCTTGATTTGCCTGGGGTACATGTTTTTTTCTTAGCCCTTGATCCGTAACAACGCAATTTTATCTTATCAATACAGATTAACAGAACTTGATTTGTTCAAATTAAACCACAGAGAGCAACAAAACGCTTCATTTACATGAAAGGAATTAAGACTTATTTCTGGCACCATAGAGCAATGATTGTCATAATGCATAAAGATGATTCTGGTATTACCTCAATGGCCATTATGGCTACACTTTTATGGCTTAGATTGATTACGAATTGTCCAAGAAACCCAGTTTGAGATTAATTGAGCCTCCTTAAACCAAAACTTATTGTTAGAAATATTTTATTTATAATCCGTTTGTGTTTCGTGGGTTGTGTACTAATGAACTATTATGATGTATAATGTGTGATGTTTATTAACTCTTGCTAAAGATCGTTCCAGATAAAGGTCATGCAACGGACGGGTTGTGAAAGAGGCCTGAACATCCTCTATCACATGTTTCTTCTAAACATGTGTTCTTGGAACAATTCAGTTGTAAAACAACCACATGCTTTGTTTTAACATATGTGCTGAGGTTTAAAGTAAGATCATTTTGTTTCCCTTTCCCTTAGTTAAACCTCAGCTTGTGTAATTAGGGACATCCCCTGAATTCCATAAATAGCGAGGAGAAAGCTGAAGACCGACAGAGTGGGTTGGAGATTTGGAAACTCCGCAATCTCTTCCTACTCTCCTCATGAGTAAAACTAAATTAATTGTCCCTGTGCCTTCTTTCTTTCCCTTTATGTATGTATGATGTTTTAGGTGCTTATACCTGACACTTATCCAACTCAAAAATACCCATCTTCTGATGCGTATATGTAGTCATAACAGGAAGGACATAATCAGCAGCAACACTCAGGAAGGCTTTGGTATTTAAATAACAGACTGATGGTACCAATAGGATGGACTATAGTGTGCCAAGACAAAAACTCTAAATATAAGATATGATCAAACCACCAGATTATGACAGCTGAAACAGAGACCTGTGGATAATGTGAGACCTCTGATTCTGTCCTATTATTCAAATTTATATGAGTCTGTTGAGATTATAGCCTCAGTTTCCTGTTATTTGCTGACTTTACATGCGGTGATCATGTACTGCTGTAGGCCATCTGTTTCTTGCTTTAACCTGATGTCAAAGATAGTAACCTGCATACCTTGGTTATAATAAGCAGTTATCACTACTGGAAGGGACATAGCTGCTGCTCATTAGATAGCTGTTCTTTTCTTCTTGGAAATCCTAGGGATGTTTGTTTGTTAAGATCTTGATAGATTAGCAGTTTTTTTTATAAAAACTCAAACCAGACTCTCTGGCACCAATAATCAAGTTGTGTTGTTTGTCTTTCGTTTTTGACGCTTACTTTTAACTAGATACACTTGATATCTCCTTATTGGCTGACTCTCTATTTATGGCATAAAAACAATTGACCAGGTGTATCAAATGAAGTAGTCAATGGCTGTATGTGACAATTTAAAATGACTACAAATTAATGTGAAGACATACATAAATAAATGTGATCACATTAGATCATCATGTTGGTCCATACCTTTATTATTGATCAAATTTGCATCATTTTGGTCATAAAAGTTAGATTGTTGGGAAAATGATGAATTTGTATTGAAAATCCCAGTTAAAGAAAAAAATACACATCAAAACAAGTAAAATGAAAAGAAAATTAAGTGCAATAGATGGATATTATAAATTCTTAAATCTGCAAGGCGATGGTGGCAGGAAAAAAAATAAACAATAGAACAGAACAGAATAAGGCGAGCTTGAAAATACAATGGGATCATCATAAAAGAAAAAAGATGTAAAAAAAAAATCTACAGCCTTAAGGTGGAAATCAAATCATACATAGTGACTCTTTAATACACAGGCCCCAAAGCGTTGGGTTACAAAAGGGAAAAATGTTACATCACAGTCAGTTTTGAAGTTGAATTTTAAAAAAAGAATAATAGGGGCCACGCCTGAGGATGTCTTTGTTGTCCTCACCATGACCTCACCTGACCAGGGCTACCACTTCTCTCTTTGTTGTTCCGTTGCCTGTTAATGGTGCTCCCAGGGGGATTGACTGCTCCATGTCTCACTCTCTCCCCATCCCTTTTGTTCGTCCCCCTCCTCCCACCCCATCTATTTCTGGAAGCGGCAATTTAATGAAGACCACACTGGCAGTGAATGACTCCTCATCATCAGTGTTCATTTGTATTTGGCCTGTGTAGGTTTTCCTTGCAGATTTATGTTGTTAATCTAGGCTTAAGTTGGATTTTGCGTCGTTCTAGAATAACCAAGGCAAACACATGGCTTAATGCATACATTTTCGGAAAAAATACCTTTTTTGCTTGTGTTCTCTCAGACAAAATACAGCACAGAGTGGATGCCATGGTTTAGGTGTTTTTTTTCCCTTTTAATTCCCAATCTTGCGGTTTGGTGGAGACTCTCTAAGAAATTATATGAAAAGAAACATTTTTAACTGAAGTCCATCAACTTAAAAAAAATAATTTATGATTATCCTACCTTAATAATTAGCACCACAAATACTTTATTTAAAACCTTCCTTTATTTGTAAAGGAAAAAATGTCTGTTTATTTGCAACTTTTTCTGCGAATCTGTACTTGTTGAATACCTATATACAGTTTTACAGAACAACTGGGCACCAAAATGCTTCAATAATCTACTCATGGCTGCCAATAACAGATTTACCTTATTTTGTTAGATATAAATGTGCAATTTAAATTGGTTGACATCAGTATTTCACAGATTTGAGCACATCATTTGGATCAAAGGTCGATTTGTTTTGGACTAGTTTAATTTTACTTTTAAGACAGATTTAGTTTTGTACACATAATTACCACTTCTTCCTTTTTCTTCTGTATGAAATTATGGTGTTCCTCTGAGTTTTATTTTCCCTGTATTGCTCTATCTGAGTTGATATTAGGGCTGCAACTAACAATTATTTTGCAAATCAATTAATCTGTGGTTTATTTTTCCAATAAATCCGAAAAATTGTTTCAGCCCTAGTTGATATTATCAGAAATGCTCATTAAAGGTTCTATATCATGCTTTATAAGTCATAGGCATATGTATGTTGAAATATTTCCTTTGGGGAGACTTAATTAGTCATGAAATCAGGATTCTCACCAATATATTTCAGTCTAGCCTCTTTTAAAACTCACCTGTTTGAAAGAGGTTACATTTTATTGGACCAACTATTATAGAGCAGATATTCAATAACAATAAAAGGATAAATATTTATCTTGCCTACTTTACAGGGTTGTGTGACAAATAACTAGAAATCTCACAATTTAGAGAAGTACAGCTAAATGGTTCCCAAGTATCCATAACTACCGTTAGTTACTGTCTATGTGCCAACTGGTTGTATGGGAATAAAGCCAGGAAAAAGCTTTTCTCTCCTACTGTCATGAATTTTTACAGCAAATTATACATATGGAATAGCAATTTATCCCCATTGGGGACTTGGGACTTTTTTTATATAGGTATGGTACTCCAATAAAAGAATGGTGGTTTCTACAAGAGAGCAAAAAAGTTGCTAATCATTAGATTTTTTAACAAGAAAATGTGGTTAAGTTAACCTAGGAGTATCCATCAGACACAGAATGAACGTTCTTCCATCACTCTCTCAGTCGGCACATTTAAATCCTTTGTTTAGCCTGCGGACTAGACTGCTTGTCTAGCGGAAAGTATGGACCTCAGGGTCTTTTACAATTATGGTAGGCATGGTATTAAGATACTTTATTATATTATGCAGCATGTTTCCAGAACTTTATAACCGAGTGCTTGTTTTTTTAAAAGATGTTTGACACTGTTTTTTTAAACAGCAAACAGATTTAACACCCATGTCTTATCTAGCACTACGTTCACAGCTCTGCATGCAAACAGGGTGTTGGATTTATGTTTGTTTTAACACTGGCTGGGGTGTGCCTCTCCTCTTGTCAAGGTAATGCTCAGTAATTGGCTTTTTAACTTTGTGAGATAATGAGACTCTGAGAGGATGGCAAAAGGCTACGCTACAGTATGTATCTACAACAGAAGACAATTAGTACATGTAATCTTAATCACAGGCTTGAAGGTGGACTTGTTAATGAGGCAGAAAAAGGGATTTGTTTCTAATTCCCACTTAGCCACTGTTATTAAGGTTTGGAAAAAAGGTTAATTGGACATTTTGAAAACTTTTATTTATCCTGAACTAATTATATGTTTAATGTTATCATCAATCATATTAAAATTATTATTCGGCATTAATAATACACACTAAAAGGAATAAAAAAATAAAACTAACCAAGCAGAAATATTTGCAGTTTAAGGTGTAATTTGGCTCTAGGCGTTGGAGACACTTCCTAACTGGTGTCATGGTGGATTCCAAGCACACATCCCTGTCGTTTTTATAGCTTTGTTTTATTATTGTAGTAAAAAACAGATTTACTATGTCACGATTGTGGCATATGTTCTCTTCACAAACTTATAAGCCTACAATCTAAAGGATGCAAAGATGAAAATGTTAAGATTTTGGTAAATCCCCTTTTTACACCTAAGTCCTACTAATTTATTAGAACATTTCCAAGTTGAATATGAATTATAGCCTTTCACACATTTAAATTAGTCTTAATAAATTAACGGATTAGATCATTTCACACTTAACCAGCCAATGGTGGAATAAATTATCCTAATGTGTGCAGGTGGCAGTAAGGCAAAGGATATAGCTTTAACTGATCAATGCAGCACCTAAAGAAGAATTTAAGATGGCAATAACTTCTGTCAAAGAGCTGATTAGGAATAGTAAACAGTAGCATCAGGGTCGGTGTTTACAGTCGTTGGTAGGGTTATGAAAAGAACCCTAGAGGAGGCTACTGACGTTTTGTCAAAAAATTGCTGCAATAAATGGTTCACACATCTGCACACATATGCAACCGGATCATTCACAATTTTCTGAAAGATTATTTTCTTTTTACATTTATTTTTACTTTATATAAACACAAATATCAAGTTTGAGTTGAAAAGGTTTTATCATGGTCTTATTTACTTTTTTGAATCATAAAAGGCTGACACAGAGCCTTTTAGCCTGGCAGAACCTGAAGAGCTAACTCCTCAGGTCAACACTGAGCTTTCCACCCACGTCTCAAGGATAGAGACCACTCTTTGTCCCATTGTAGACAAACACTACACACATTTTAAAAGGAGGAAGAAGCAGCCAATTCATGCTTTTAACAGAAACCTGAATACTAACCCACTAGATATGACCTTGAGTAACATCTAGCCAACATTTATAGTGTCTCTGTTTGGCATACAGATTGAAAACTACTCTCACTGTACAATATGTAGCAAATACATCATATTTAGAAAGGTAAACAAGTGTTACAGAGACGTTACTCAATGACTTCAGTTTCAGTGTTAGAGCAGTGTGGTTAGTGCTTCCTTTAAAGGCCAATTTCAACTTGTGTGTGCTGCTTATTATGCTAAGAGCACAATCAAAACACGATTTTATTTTATATACTGTATAAACCTATTGGCCAAGAGTTTTATCAATTGTTTTTTTCCCCCCACGATTTAATTTGCCTTTTTTAAACCAAAACCATTAAAAACGGGCATGCCTAGATATGATGGTAAATGGTAAAATGGTAAATAGCATGTACTTATATAGCGCCTTTATTCAAGTCAGGAGACTTGACCAAAGCGCTTTACACTACATTCATTCACCCATTCACACACACTCACACACTGATGGTGGCAAGCTACTTTGTAGCCACAGCTGCCCTGGGGCTCACTGGCAGAAGTGGGGCTGCCGTACACTGGCTCCACCGGGCCCTCTGACCACCATCAGTAGACAATGCAGGTGAAGTGTCTTGCCCAAGGACACAACAACGCTGAAAGTCGGAGTCGGGGCTTGAACCATCAATCCTTCAATTTCAGGGCAAACTCCTACATCCGACGCCACTGTCTGTTCGTGCGGTTGTTTCCTTATGTGTGTTTTGTTTCTTTTTGTATATTTACCGGTTAAAAAGTAGCCGGGAGAGTTTTAATTTCAAAATTCAGCATTTGAAACAAATTTGAAGGTATTTTGAGACTGAAAACAAATATATTCAGTATTTTAATATGTCTTAAACAGATATCTTTTAGACATCAGTTAGTCAAGGGTGTCTCAATTCTTACAATCAAGGCTAAACCTTTGGCCTACAGATAAATTATATTAAAAACACATTTATTATCCTTATCAGACAGTCACTTTTTTTCCTTGCATGCTGACTCGTTTTTACATACTGATGCATGACCGCTTCAAAACCACAACATTTGGTTGACGCTGCGCTGAACATGGCCCTGTTACTAGTGCTCCTAGATTTGATTAAATTATTGATACAAAATCACTATGATTTGTTTAAAACAATTCAAAGGTGTTTATTGAGACCACAGATCAAATGTGGTTACAAATACAGAGTATTTACTCTCTTGTCCTTTAGCTGAAAGTAGTCCTTCATTGCTAGTTAGTTTTACCACTTCAATCTTAACTAAATCTTAACTTAAACTAACCTGTTTACGTACATCACAGACTATAGGTTAAAGTTTTAAACATTCGTTAATGCAAATATTGCATTAACGAGTGAGAGAAATATTCTCTCTCTCTCTCTCTCTCTCTCTCTCTCTCTCTCTCTCTCTCTCTCTCTC
>NW_015150485.1:1350325-1357830 GCF_000732505.1 Cyprinodon variegatus | reverse complement strand
TCTCTCTCTCTCTCTCTCTCTCTCTCTCTCTCTCTCTCTCTTAAAATTCATTCTAGATTCAAAACAATTTTCCCTTTAACTTAATATTTATAAGACACTATTTTCCTATTATTTTTACCACCAGGCATAGGAAATTTACCAATTTTTGTTGCTATTGATGTCCCTATGCTTTCCAAGCAAAGCTTTCTCGTTACAGTAAATAAGGTTTATACATATTTATCTCCCTTTGTCAGCTCAGCTGCTTTTTACTAAATGGGGAGGCCAAAGGAAAGACATTAGATGAGGCAGCTTCAGCTTGCTTTAACCTCCTAAGGCCAAGCTTTAGCCATGGATGGATGATGGTGTCATCTGTTGATGCAAAGTGAGTTAAACTCAAATATAGCTGAAGCTTCAAGTGATTTTTAAAACATTCTCAATTATGAAGAAATACTGCTAATTTTGTTGGCTAAGTTTTTCGGTCATTTATTTTCAAACTGGATTTCTTAAGACGGCCCAAATATATGCTCATGCATGGCCGTGTCAGAAGTTTTTTAAGTTTGCCTTAGAGATACACCTTTGCAGATCCTCACAGCCCAACACACTGTGAGGAAGGTGCTGATTAAAGGAGAGCCCTCTCGGTTTGACACTGAACTGTCAGATGTGTCGGCTAAGACAGTTCCTATAAATTGCCAGTTACAGATCCTAATTTAGCTGTCTTTAACATTCCCAACAATTCATCAACCAGGGTCCCTCTGGGCACGCTGGCTCAGAGGAAGGTTAGAGCAGGGTGACGGGGTTTGGAACGGGTCAGACAGAAGCCTGGAGCTGAAAGAAAAAGAAGTCTTTCAGAAGTGGAAAAAAAATTAGTTGCAACTTGTGTGTCTGTCATTCTAAGAGTCCAGACGAGGGGACAGAATGGAGAGGCAGGCGTCTCGGTGGCTTTCTGCCCCGAGGACAGCATATGCTCCGTCTAATGAGACTATATAGTATGCGAGCAGACATGCATGCTCAGTGATGTCCAGATGCATGTTGTTGCAGAAGACACTCCTGCATGAACATTCTGTAGAAGCCACACAGAAACAGTCTGTAAATTAATGGAGCAGTTTTCCCCCTTTTTTAAGGTCTTAAAAACACATTCATTTAAAAATAATTTCTGTTATAATAAAATGTACACTACCATTCAAAAGTTTGGGGTCACGTTGAAATGTCCTTATTTTTGAGGGAAAAGCACAGTGCTTTTCAAAGAAGATAACTTTAAACTAGTCTTAACTTTAAAGAAATACACTCTATACATTGCAGATGTGGTAAATGGCTATTCTAGCTGCAAATGTCTGGTTTTTGGTGCAATATCTACATAGGTGTATAGAGGCCCATTTCCAGCAACTAACACTCTAGGTGTTCTAATGGTATAATGTGTTTGCTCATTGCTCAGAAGGCTAATTGATGATTAGAAAACCCTTGTGCAATCATGTTCACACATCTAAAAACAGTTTAGCTTGTTATAGAAGCTACAAAACTGACCTTCCTTTGAGCAGATTGAGCTTCTGGAGCATCACATTTGTGGGCTCAATTAAACGCTCAAAATGGCCAGAAAAAGAGAACTTTCATCTGAAACTCGACAGTCTATTCTTGTTCTTAGAAATGAAGGCTATTCCATGCGAGAAATTGCTAAGAAATTGAAGATTTCCTACAACGGTGTGTACTGCTCCCTTCAGAGGACAACACAAACAGGCTCTAACCAGAGTAGAAAAAGAAGTGGGAGGCCGCGTTGCACAACTGAGCAAGAAGATAAGTAAATTAGTCTCTAGTTTGAGAAACAGACGCCTCACAGGTCCCCAACTGGCATCTTCATTAAATAGTACCTGCAGTAGCCTGTTTGTGCTGTCTTCTGAAGGGAGTAGTACGCAATTTATTTGGAATTATTTCACTTAACTTATTAATTTATTTGTCTTTAGTGTTTTTTTTGTTTGTTTTTCTTTTCAGGTTTAATCAGAAAACCTACATTTAGCTAATTTTAAGTGAGCCCAAATGGGGTTCTGAACTAAAAAAAATAATAATATCAGGGCTTAGTTTAATAAAACTGATGTTAATTTTGTTACGAGTATTAAATTTAATTAAGTAGGAGTTACACAGATACATAAAATTAAATGTATCATTTTATTTCTGAATGATTTTCCAATTTTATTAAAATATGACATATATATTTTAATAAAACACTTTGTTCATATAATTCCTTTCATACAAGCCTAAAAGGTTATTTCTAATAAAACAAAACCATTAGAAATAAATTACACCTTGAGTTTTTTTGTTTTTAATGTATGCTTTCAGACTCCTTTATGTTTTATTTTTCATTTATCTTTTATAGTTTTTTCCACCTTTTTTAACTGGATTTTTTTGCAATAAAAATACAGTTTCCTTGATTACCTGCTCCTTTGTCCCCTCTGAACCATCGGCTCCATGTTTATTTAGTCCTCTGCATACATACTGATGAGAAAGGACGCCTGGGAATGTCAGAGAGTAGACCTGGTCCCCTGCATGTGTGCGTGCCATTGAATTAATATCTCCTGGCTCCTTATTGGTCTGCATGGATGGGACTGTGATTTGTGAGACTCCTCCAGATCTAAAATGAATAGAAATATCTCCCTTGGTCTAAACTCCAGACTTAAACACAAGACGGTGACACCATTTGTTTGGTTTACTTTATTTATGCCTCTTACCCATACTAGTGAAAACAAGCTTTTGTTTCTCTATGAAGGTCCATGACAGGCTGTGATTAGCAGCCTTAAGAAAAAGCTCCTCAAATTAATCTTTCTTGCTGTCAACATTTTTTAAAAGACTTTAACAAAAGCTTAATATCTGTTATATTTCTAGATAAGATAAATGAAATTAAAGATTTGTTTAAAAGCTGCAAACATGTATAGAAGTTTCACCCTATTCTTTAACTCATTGTGTTCTGCTGATGTTCTTAATCCACTTTCGTCTGTCTGCTCAAATTATGATACATTTGGCCTACAGTAGACTAGTTACTGGTGTCTAGTTAAACCTGCATTCTGTTTTTAAAGACTGCGTTAAGCCATTCAGCGGGAGTGAAAGTCTTTAATGACAAGCCTAAGAAAGAGCTGGAGGGCATTAAGGAGCATAGGGTAATACAGCACTGTTATAAAAATACTTCAAGCAGACATGTTTGGTTTTAGATTAAAGGAACATCACAAAGACAGTTAAGGTAAAACAGTTTTATTCTTCAGTTTCAACTGGAGACTCATTGCCAGGCAGTTCACCAGCTTTAGAAATTGGAAAAAACCTAAGATCAGTTTTGGGATTCTTCAAGGCTTCATGCTTGGACCAACTTCATTCTCTATTTTTTATACTCATAGTTATATAACTATAGGTAACTACAATAATCAAACCATATCTAATGACACAAACAATAATATTCTAAGTGATAGCATGATCACAGTCCTGTAAAAGTCAAAGTGTCTCCACCAATATGTATCAGTAAATGTATGGGTCAGACATTTCTTCACTGTTACGCCATAAAAAGCAAATCTTGGTTGGTCCTCGGCATCAAGTAAAAGAGTAATTTGATTAAACTTTGCAACCTTGGTTAAAGTTCATGGAAGCACCATGATTCCACATGACTGTTTTTTTTTTTTTACATTTTTAAACCCTGTGAAACTCATATTGGCCCATATGCCATAACAGAAGATCTTGACATAAAAAGATGTTGTAGTCTGCAAACTAAAGAGGCCCGACTCTTGGATAATCTTTATTTTTGTACTGTCTAAACCCTGCAGGCAACGAGTGAAATTGAATCATAGGCATAAAATTGAATTGCTCAAGTTTTATCAGGACTCCTCCGTTCTTTTCATTTTGACCTATTTTTAACTAAACATTTATTTTAACATAATCTGTGTTATTTCTAATCTTTTCCTTTCAGCACTATAGAAAAATGTGTGCACACTCCGAGAAGGATTTAAGGTCTTTACATTGTAGGTATCAATTTGATTTGGTTTATTAGTGTATTTTTTTTTACTTTTGCATTCCTGGACTTTTAGCCTGACTACAATATTCTCATCTCCTCAGTCTGTCAGTGTCAGAGTAAAAACATGTCTCACGTGCTAGTGTTTTTTTCTGGGAAGAGTGGTAGTAACAACACAGGTGCACACAGAAAACTGACCCCATTTGGGGGATGTCCTTGTCAAGAAACAAGTGCAGAGTTCAGCTGCTCCCAGTCTGTTGTCTCAGGGGAAAGAGACTGGCATGCTCTGGCTTTATAATGCATCATGCCCTTAGCTCTTATAACTGTGATGGGCCTCTCTTGGTTTCTTGGAAATCTTGATGTCCTGTCATCTTTCTTTTGACAGCTGGGTTTAGTTCACACTGAGCGACAAATAAAATCAGGTTTATTGGTCATAATTAGGGCTGGGTATTGTTCAAAAATTTTCGGTTCCGGTACCAATACCGATACCTTCACTTCGATACCGGTTCCTGAACGATACTTTTTTCGATACCAGTTTTATAATATCAATTCGAAAAAAAAAAGAAAATTACACAACATAAAAAAGTACAAATCTTGAGTTTTATTTTAAGCTCTGATTTTTCCATTTACATTTTTCCTCTTACATAAAAAAAAAAAAAAATTCAGTGTCTAATATTCACTGTTACATTGTGAGGACCTTTTCCCTTAGCAGTTTTCCTTTAGAAAAATTACCATGTCTGACAAACAAGCCCGTTGAATGGGATCCTACTGACTGAGCGGCTCCGACAGAAATATTGGAAGGCAGGATGAACTGACTGCACTGATTACATTTTCAGGTGGATTTTCCCACTTAAAAACATAATAAAACTACTTTATTCCCACTGATCACAGCAAATATAGCTGCAAGGCAAAAAAAGGATAGAGTAGCTCCGCCCAACATGCGTCAGAGCCACTTTTCGACCGCGCAGCCAAAGCAGCAAAGATGCTTCAGCCGCGCGTCAGAAGCTGGTACAAGCAGCAAAAATGAAGCAGCAGTCGTGATTTTGCTGCTCTTGCTGCGTCCAGTTTGAAAGCAGCATGATTCACTCCGCTCTGGCTTTGCTCCGCCCACGGGCTGCTGAGAGGAGGATGGTCGCGCCGGCTGCGGTCCACTCTTCTTGTAGTCAAACACTGAGCAACTTTCTGCTCTTAAATTATTTCCGTGCACGATGTATTGCATTGCGCACTATTGGCATCAGTCTTAATAAGGTGAAGCCGCACTTTTGACCTGGGGGCCATTTTAAAGGGGTTCCACGACGCTCGCAACCAGTTCACATGAACCCTGGCTGTAGGCGTGACCACCTGTGTATTTTTCCTGGATGACGCAATCACGTTAAGTGTTACAGCCAATCACCGAAACTTGGTACCGAAAGACGAGGCATGTTTCGATACTCTGTAGAACCGAAGCATTTCGGTCGGTACCATAAAAGAACCGAAGTTCGGTACCCAGCCCTAGTCATAATGTTATCTTGGTTTAATAATGGTGACCATATTGTTGTGGACAGAGTGGCTCTAATGAGCTGTAGGTCACTTGTCTTCATAACCAACCTGCTCCAAATTAGTCTTACAATTCGCTCTCAAAAAAGGTTTTTGGTTTTTACCGTGATCTAATTTTACGTCAAACAAAAACATTTCCCTTAGCAAGGAAAAAAGAAATGCTTCATTAAAAATGTCATAGGCGGGGCGTGCATGTGGCGCAGCAGTTAGCGCACATGACCCATGTACCTTAGCCTTAGTCCTCGACGCGGGCGACCCGGGTTCAAATCTGGCCTTTGGTCTTTTCCCGAATGCATGTCCCTCTCTCTCATACCTCTTTTCCTGTCAGCCTACTGTGAGGAAAAAAAACAACAACAAGCCTCTAGTGCCGTTAAAAAAAAAAAAAAAAAAAAAGTTGTAGGCTGTGTTTCGCCTTTTTTATATTAATTTTGATAAAATTAGCTTTTATATATTTGGTGTACTTGCTTCTTTCCGGTAAAACCATTTTCTTTTGGCCGATTGAGTCTTCCTTTCAAATACATTTACCAAAGCACCTGACGCAGCTGAATTACCTAGAATTAGATCCGTCAGTCAGTCCCACAGAGATCAAAATAGGCAATATTTCCATTTCCAGCTCTCAACAGTTAAAATATGGAAAAATATCATGTTTTATACAACACGCTAGTTTAACGATCCAACAGGTTGCGCTGAAAATGACCTAGATAGATAAAGGAAGAATGGTCTTGGAATTGATTTATTTTCATGTGGATAATATCTTTATCAATTAAATTGTTCTGTTGTTTCATTTGTCTTTTACAAGGTATTTTTTCTCTATCATATTATAAAGATCAAGAGCTGTTTCATTAAGACATAAACCAATAGAATTCTTTGTTGTTCACTGATAAATATAACAAATTGTTTTTTTGTTTGAGTAGCTTGAGTTTGAGTCCTTTCCATGCATATAAACAAAGTACAGCCATATCAAAATTAAGTCTCACACCACAAAGCCCAATTGTAGTTTTTTAAAAGTAATATTTAATTGCTTCTCTTAATGTTCCTGCTGAGTTCAGAATTGTAAGGCTAAAACCTTATGGCTCATAATATTCATTCCTGCTGCTTCTGAGAAGACTGGATCACCCCGTGCTGCTTTGTGCCTGCTCACTGTTTGTTTGCTCTTACGTTGATTCAGGATTAACACATAAATGACCGTCTAAATGAGCCGTAATAACACAATAATCTGTGTGACCTATTAGAGTAATGCACCACTAAAACAAACGCGCACACCCGCTCATAAAGTGCTGTGTGTGGCACACTTTAATTGATTTGCCAGGGTTATTTGCTCCGTTGCATGCTTATTTAAAAGCAGAAAATGTTTTATGTGTTCATGCAGCGAGGATGATGGATCTCTGGGCTTTTTCTTCACATTTCCTTGCTTTGTTTATTGACAGACAAAGTCTTTATGTCCAGTGGAGGTAGGATCGGATTAAACCACTAGTCAAAAGATTATGCTGATCTCATTTGTACCCTAAGCCCTCTGCTTCAAATGCTAATGCAAAATCTGATCGCCTGCATCTGTATCCAGTCCCCTTTAGTGAGATAACCACACCAACTGCCTTAACCCATAGGGTCTACCTGTGTATCATTTGATTAGTTTGAACAAACGGCTTCATGAAGACCAAGGACTAAAACACAAAAAGGTCAGGCATAAAGCACATTCCTATCCACGTACAGCGAAAGGCCTAGCAAGGTGAGGAGCTGCAGAGATCCACTGCTCTTGGTGCAGCTATCTCAAGGACAATTAGTTGTGCACTCTAGAAATATAAACCTTATAAGAGATAACATGGTTGCTTGCACTAGAGCAACACATACACTATGGTCTGATGATTTTAAGCACACGGAGATCCATCCTCATCGGGACATTTCTGGTCAGATGCAAATCAAGAACCCATCCTTCGTTCGTCCCCCTGGGTCGTTAGGATCTGTTGTTTGTTTTAAGTTAAAGCTACAGTGTGTAATTTTCAGCGACATCTAG
>NW_015150485.1:1346881-1349030 GCF_000732505.1 Cyprinodon variegatus | reverse complement strand
CTCCATGGCTGCGAGACCCGCTCCTATGTAATTATAAATAACGAATTCTAAGGCAACGCAAATATTATGGTTAAAAGGCTGAGCTCATAGGTGATGATAAATAACATAGTTATGTATAATATATTACATTTCTGACTTTATATGCCTGTAATTATTACACACTGTAGCTTTAAGGCTTTACACTCAGAACTGGCAAAGACTCCTGGATATGAGAAAATCTAGCTGAAAGCCTGTTTTGTAGTTACCATTGAGCTGGATGTCTGACAATAGGATCCTAAGCACACATTCTAAAATGACACACGGTGGGGTTGGCATTATGCTGTGGGTTGTGGGCTGGTTAGTGGGTGGATGGGGCTGCATACAGGGACACCATAAAAACAAAATAATATTTTAGAAGCTGACAAAAGCTTGAGACTTGGGTTTGACTTCTGACAGGACAGTGGACCTGAACATTCCCCCATATGGTTACAGTCCTTTAGGGCCACCGTACTTTGATTTAACATCTGAATCAAACGAATGGCTCTTTTATAAAACTCTGAAGAACCAGGAGATACTGAAGAGGTAATTCTGGATTGTTGGAGCACTGTCACATTAAAGAAGATTTTAATTTGATTTACCATGCCCAGGATCAACTTTATTGACCAGGATAGTTAGCTTATACAAGGAATTTTGCTTTTATATTATAATATTGTACTTAATGTGTAAGAATAATATTTAGGTGGATTATGTTTTGTCTCAGATTCAGAAGTTGGGCACCCTAATCCAGATCAAAGCATGTTTGTACCTTAGAACGGACACTGAAAGTTGAAACCTAATCCAGGTAGGATGGGTTTTTTGAAAAAACAGGGAAATCAATCGACATCCAAATGTAAAATCTAGTAAAGATCCAAAGTAGTTTTATGTGCAGTTGCTGTAAATAATGTTTAGGGTCTGCTGGATATATAAGGCTCATGCTTTTTTAGAATTAGATTTTGGAAACAACTTTAAAAAATAAGTATTTTCTGATTTTTCTTCACCACCCCCTCAACCCAAAAAACAAAGAAATAAAAGGAAAAAAACATCATAAATTTGTACTTTAATGGTAAAAACTGTGTTAAAGGTAAAAATATATTTTTTAGAGTGTATCAATAGGGATAGATGTAATGAATAAAAGCAACTTGGTGGTGAATAGGGTGTTTTTTTATGTTTATAATTACAGCCTTTCATTGAGAGAAAATACCTTTTCTATGAAAGAAGAATAAACTGTATTTGTTCAGAGATTCTTTTATTGTTGCTTTAATTGGATTTCAGTTCAGAAAAGAGAATAGGTATGATTATTTCTGTGCTGTTTTAGACAGATTTTTCTGATCTGACTGACTCATCACAGTGTTTTGGTAAATCGTTCATTCTGCAAGTTTTTTTATTAAAGTTTTTCTAATTTTGAAAACAGACTTTTCTTAATGTAATATTCTTTGGATTTTCGACTAGAAAGCTGTTTCTTTTTTTTTAATATACGGTTGCAGTCAGTCTTTGTTCTAAAACTGATGCTGATTCAGAAGCAACTCTATGCTCGTCACAAAAATCGATGCAGGGAGCTAGAAGTGTCGAATGAGGGCCAATTTGTTTCTGGCTCAGCCTTATGATCGCTGGGGATCTCAGATTTCTCTGTTTTATTATAATGACTTAAATACACTGTCAAAAATAGCAACGCCTTATCCTTTATCTGGTCAGAGCGCCTTAGAAGGTTTCACTTGCAAACTCATGGTCTGTAGGACCTTTGCTGTAGCTCTTTAGGCTCTCAATACAATACAATTTTTTTGGTATTTAAAATACTATAAAAAACTATTTATCAACTACAAATCATGTCTAAATTTAATTCTACATCCACATTTATATATATGCTGTATAGTTGAACAAAAAACAAAAATCTGAAAGGGAGAAAAACAAACTTACTTACCTACTCCTTTTTGAACATGTCTACCGGTAGGTACCATATGTATATCTGGCGTTGTATCTGTTCTAAAGTTTTTTTTTTGTTTTTTTTTTATTCAATTTTTATTCTACTATCACAAGTCAAGCTATTATATAGAAAAGGGATGCACGATATTGGGATTTTGGCCGATATCCGATATGCCGATATTTTAAAACTCATGTAGCCGATAACCGATAC
>NW_015150485.1:1308048-1346377 GCF_000732505.1 Cyprinodon variegatus | reverse complement strand
GTATCGGTTATCGGCTACATGAGTTTTAAAATATCGGCATATCGGATATCGGCCAAAATCCCAATATCGTGCATCCCTAATATAGAATAATGTTTAATTATGACTTCTGTTTTCTGCAGATAAATGTACATTTTCATTGCTTTTTACACATATTTTCAACTTTAAATTTATGCTACGACTCATACAGTTGCAAGGAAGGGATTTGATGGATACCCTGATATGAATTTTAAGTCCTACTGCCCTGAAAGGATAAATTATGGGTAAAAATTCAACTATTTGCCATGGTCTCATTTTCTAATGTTCCAAAAATAGCATTTTTTTTTTTTTTTTTGGAAAACTGTCCGAGTCGTCCAAGATCAACTGTAACTCTGAATAAAGCCTTTGTAGAAAAAAGGCTCAATGGAAAATGACACATCATTTCTGATCCATTAATTACAACACTAGTGGAATACAGAGTCAGGATCATGTTCATCTGATGTTGATCGTTTCACTGACTTGGAATGATCGCATTCTACAAATCCACGGCTGAGTGCACTATCTTCTAAAATAATAACCCCATTAATTACCAAACGGCATTACTGCACGACGGCTCTCGCTCTTCGGCGCGTTAATTGAATGAGCCAGTAATGAATTCACCGCTAATGTTCTGTCTGCTTCTGGCCCGCCGCTTTCACCTAAATCTAGTCAAACTGGGCGTCAGATACAGTTTTTAGGTGCTAAGAAAAGATGGATGGGATTGAAGTCAAACTCATAATGGAGCATAAAAACAGGCCATCAATGTTTGATGAATGTGAGGTGAGAGACGTCAGAAAGGGATGAGAATCGGGGACCTTACAGAGCGTTGCCTCACAGAGAGAGAATAGGGTGATTAAGCAGATGAAAATATAGGCAAACATGATAAATGAGACACATGTAGCCTGTTTGTTGATGTTTACCACAAAAGTAAACATTATCTTTGCTCTGAGATTTTCCTTTCATTGAAATGTAACAAACTAAACGGTTTGATAAATGACAAAGATCACATCAGAAACAAACACTTTTATGGTAGGATTCTATTGAAGCAAATATTCCGACGAATATTAAAGCAAATATTTTCATAACAGACCTTTTATTGGATCTTGTGTTCATGTTTACTGCTTAAAAAATATTTTCTTAGTACTAAAATAGTCATTTTTTGCTCCAGTGTTATTGATAGTATTTTTTAAATTCCCTTTGATGTAATAGTCAAATAAATCAAAAGCCTTAGAGAAAGTTTTTGTTATACTGATGCAACCTCCTATAAAAACTCAAGATCAGTTTAAGTTGTTTGATTCATGACAACTAGGAAGTGAAGTCAGTACCACTGGTTATTCCGTAAACGTTTAAAAAACAATTCACTTGACTTGGTTGCCAAGGTTTGAAGACGTTTCGCTTCCCCTCCAGGAAGCTTTCTCAATTCAAATGTCTGGATCTGCAGTGAGTTTGAGTCTTTAGAGAGACAAGGCCTTGTATTGCTTGGAAACATGCAAATGGAAAAACCAATGAGTGGGTCGTTTGGTTCCATTGTTGGCCTGTAATACCTGAAACCTGTCTATGATTGTTAAGGGTCGGTCGTTAAGGAGGTATTTTTCAACGGTTAAAGAGCCGTTTTTTTTTATTTTACGGAATGACTATGACCTGGATGACTGAGAATCTTCATCAGCATAGTACCACTGGTTATTTCATCATGCTGGCAACTTTTAGTTGGTTGAATAAATTGCCTCTACGGTGACCCATTGATGCTTACATATGCTGCAAACCCTGGTGGAGAAAATCAATGTGAGTGTTGAACCTGCTGGTTTTTGACCCAGCAGTACTGTTATTATATGGGTGAATGCACCAAAATTCAAGTGATGCTTTTCTATTCACATCAACAACTCAAAGTCCTTAAGATTTGAGCCACATGCACCGAACTGCACTCACAATAAAGAAAAGTAATACGCCGATTGGTAGGCTCCTTTTATGGGTAAGTGCCTGGCCCAAGAGCACATCGAAAGGTGAAAAGAGTAAGTTGAAATAAGACTTGCAGCTTTTGGATAGAAAGATAGCTGCTCTTCTCACTGATCCACCACCTGTTTGCCATGACAGTCCCTGTTGGAGGAAGTTGGCTGAAAACATTGAAGTTCTATAGATTTAGTGAAGTAAACTAAACATTGTCTGCATCTTCCCACACCTTTCTTTGGCCTATAAACGATCACCCTGAGCTTTTTGATATTCCTCAGTGTGATTATCGCTCAGCTTGTTCAGCAGCACACTCTGACTGGTGCGAAGGTGTGCTGGAAGTCATCTTCACAGTCATTAGTGCTGCAGTGCAGGTGCTAATCGAGCTGTTAGTTGGCTTCTTTTCTGCAGGTTAAATTCTCTATATTTAGATCTTTTTTTGTCTCACCTCTTCTCCTCCTCCTGCTGCCGACTTATTCTCCATCACCCTCTCAGTCGTTAAGCCTCACAGCCTCCACCCTTCCTGTTTTGTTTCCCCCCCATCCCACTCTCTCATAGATTGATTGCGAATGCTGTGTAAGATGCCTTCTGTTGTCTCCATTCACGTACACAAGGATAAATGTTAATCAATGTGATGTGCGTATGAAATACGTCAAAAGATGCTTTTTTGTCACCGCATGACTAGTGTGTCAACTCAATACCCTACAATGCAGTGTTAGAATAATGATGATGATGTAGTTTGTGATCTTGGTAAAGTGCTTTGTGATTTAACTCTAAAAACTGTTACCTTTCAAAGGATGGATGCAGCGATAAACGGGTGCATACATGGATAGATAGAGTATGTGATCTTTAAGTTTTGGTTGTGGATGAATAGATGTTGGATGGATGGATGATGATTAGATCGATGACAACTGGATAGACTGATGGATGATGGATTTATGCTAGGCTGATACAAGGATGCATGCTTGGATAGCTGGATGGATAAAAGTTAAACGGATGGAAGCATGCATAGATGGATATGTGGTCCAGGTTTTTGGATGGATGAACAGATAGAATTGGTAAATGGTGGATGGCCTGTAGGGTATTTATATTGCACTTTTTCTCTTTGTAGGACTCCAAAGAACTTCAGGTTCACACATACATGCACACATTCATACAGTGATGCATGTTTGCATTGTAGGCCGTGACAGAAGTGAGGCTTCCACCAGTCCTCACACTCACTCTGGTTGTATGTAATGTTTCAATACCAAATCATGGTGTCTTGCTTATCTAATTTTTATAATTGTCTTTTATGCTTTATTTTTGCTTAGTTTGTAAATATTACCTTTGTTTGCATGTTTACCATACCAACCTTATGTGACCGGGATTATGTCACTGGGCATGCCTACAGTTGGTCAAAAAGATTAAGCAATGGAGGCGAGTGTGTTTGGAACTCCAAGGTTGGCTGCAAAAAAATAAAAAACCTAAAAAAATTCCAGGATCAAGTGTAAAAACAAGAAACAAGATGTTTGATAAGACTGGAGTGTAGCTGGCAAGATACTCTGACTGTTAGAGTAATCTAAAGCTCCGAAAGCTTTCTGATGTCGCTGCCATGATAGTGACTTGACAACACATCTTTGCTAACAGTGCTACTGGTCTTAGCATTGCTTTTAAGCCCTATCTTCCCAGCTATCAGTTTCCATAAGAATCACAGCATTATTGGCACAGTTGGATGTTTTTAGTAGCTGCATCAGTGGCCACCATCTGGTTTTCTGGTAGTTCAGCTGGTACTAGGCCACATGTTTTTATCTCAGCTCATCGGGCCGATGCTGGGATTCTATTTAGGCTCAAAACTGATCTTTGGTTGTCATATGATGTGACTATCTTCCTTTAACTTTCACATTTTCAACAACTTCCTAGTGATATTTAACCAGTAGTGGTCTAGGGCGCCGCAATGACCCAATTACCCTGATTAAGACAAAATTATAATTTGATTTTCAATTAAATTTAAAATATTTCGAAATATATTAATGTATATTTTTAGATGTGTATGATGAATTTTTTAATGTTTAATGACTATTAAAGCATCATTAAATTTTTCGTCAGATTGGGGACCTATTTCCCCCCTAGGGTGCAAAAGTCTTTGCCCATAGACTCTCGCTAAAAGCTGTACAAGCGCAGTAGCTCCTCTTCAATACAAAGCTATAAAAGAAGTCAGGGCGCAGGAGAGCTGCGCTGTGAGGTGAGAGGAAGTGTATTTGCCCACCATAGGGATGGAACGGTTTATGAAAACCGTCCGAACCGTTCGGTTCGACTGTCTCTGTTCGATTCGCGTGTGTTGCGTTCGGTTCATGCGCTGCTCCTTTTTCTCATAGGCGAAGCTTGTACACTCCAGAGCAGAAGGTGGCGGTACTGCGACCAAAGCCAACCACCAGTAGTAAACAAGAAGAAGAAGAAGCGAAGCAGCGTAGCCTGGTGTAGCAGAAAAAAATCTGTTGCTGTGGAGAATTGTGTGGGTATGGCGAGTGGGAAAGAACAGGAGTTGGAAGACGCGCCAGCAGCACTTTATAGGTCTGCTGTATGGGACCACTTTGCATTTAGAGTGACCTACGATGACGGCGGAAAGAAAGTTGTGGATAAAAGTGCAACAGTGTGCAAGCATTGTGCAACACGTTTTGTTTATGCTAATAGCAACATGACCAACATGTCATGCTAACCCCAAAATCCCACATACTCCTTGGGGATCGTAGAGGGCATTCGCGAGATGATTAAATTCAAAGCAGCAAAACATGTGAAAATGAACCATGGTTTCTGCGAATTATTAAAAATAATTACAATTCATTATTATTATTTTTTTTTTTCATTAATTTTTATTTTTTCATTAATTTTTATAATTTTTATAAATTTTTTTATTTTTCGGTATAACAATAAACATATAGCAAACCGAAAACCGTGACCACGAAACCGTGAACCAAACCGAAACGTGGATTTTGTGAACCGTTCCACCCCTAGCCCACCACCTCCCGCCACAGAGCAGATGTTTTGCGGGTGATTGACAGGCCGAGTTGCAGGAGTTAGAGACATATTGGAGAGAAAGAGAGAGAAATGGCGCAAGAAACGTCCTTTTCCAAGACCTGGTCTACCAAGAAGACTTGGCTAACTGCACGAAGCGAGGCTAACACTTTATTCTGCTTTTCATGCCTTCTTTTCAGTGACCAAGCATGGATAAAGACAGGTAAAGCAGAATGAACAATCTGGGATTCACATGAAAAATAATATAATATAGTTTACTTTTTCTTGGTGTTTGCTAATTTTCTATATATAAAATAAAAATAAAGCTGACTAATAGCTTCTCCATAATTAAACTGGTATATCCTTTTTTTGTTTTCGGTGTGTGAAAAAATATTACCGGTAGATCATTGTAAACACAGATTTGCCTTCACAAAGCCTCAGAAGGGAAAGATTTATCTACAAAATTAAACCTGTACATAAAATTATGTTTTGTTGTTATGAAATGTTTTATAATTTTTGTTGTTGGCAAGTTAGCATACGTTTGGTTTGTAGTATACGTCGATTTTGAATTTATAGCCCCCCTGGAAAAAAACTCCACCAGCTGCCACTGAATTTCACCATACCTTTTTTTAATTGTCTTTGTCCAAATTTACTAAAAAAAAAAAGAAAAAAAAATTATTTTGCCATCTTAGTGATTTCTCTCCTAGCATAATTCATTATCTACTTATTAAACTTTCATACATCTTCAATTTCCATGCTATCAAAAACTTTTATTGAACTCATACAAGTTTTTTGAATTATTGCTCATATCCATTTTACGTCTTTGTGTCCTAACTCTCTGGCACAATATAAATTATTGGCAGCATTTTACTGAAAAGTCGTCATCCAAGGGTTAGTAGCTTTAACAGCATGGCTTTGGTATGCTGTAAACGCTCAATTTCCTTATGATTTTTGTCCTACCGTCATAAATAAACGTTCACCACCACAGGCTCTGCAGTTTTTCAAGTTTTATGATTGTTTCTTTTTTTAATGAGACATTAAAACGCGGCAGCAACAATAGCCTTGGCTAGAGGATAGGAGTGTAGACTTTTATAGAATGTCTTGAAGCTAGAATTTGCAATTTGTACTTTATTGCCTGAAACATGCAAAACCACTTTTATGGTGTTTTAAAAGCATAGAAACACAGACGGCTTCGAACTATACAATATTCTCTTTTTTGTTTTTATGATTTTATTAATTCTTTAGCCTCTGGTTCATTTGTTGCTTCTTTTGAAGTCACATCTGTCTTCCCCCCACCCACCCCCATTGGTTTGATCCTTTATAGATCAATGATAGACATGACTCCTCGTTCTCGATACAGATCCATGTCTCACCTGCTCTTGCTTCGCAGTGTGCATTTGATCAATCTCCATAAGTCAGTGAAAAAGCCCTCTAGGGCATAGTTCTACCCAACCGTTCCACCAGACACCATCAGACATTTCAGTTCAGCACCTTGGCTGCGTTTACCACCTCTCATTTATCTGAGTTTCTTCTTCCAGGCTAAGATGATACTTTCACCCTGTGTGAATTTATTGAAGAGGCCCCTTTTTATATTCGATCTTTAATTAAAGCAGAGTCGAGAATGGCATGAATGTCATTGCGCAGAGAGAGCGAAAATGAGAGGACAATTGATGCAATATTCCCTCCATCATTAAGGAATGCCAATATAATGTAAAAGCAGAGGGCAGAAAGGGAAACTGAAAGGAAATGAGTTGGTGCGTGTTTGATGTTGGATCTTTTCAGCGTCATTAACTGGCGCCGCAACAACTGTCACCTCCTGGATCAGTGCTTGTGACTGTAGACTATTCCTAATGTCACACATCCAGGGTTTTTCATAGGTATCATCACACTTTAAAAGCACTCCTGGAATATGGGGTTGTGGTTTCATGTTTTTTTTTATGTCTTTGATATTTCCTGGATGATAAGAATTTAAACGGGTTTAAATTTGACTTTGGTTCAGATTTTCCTGTAAAACTGTTTTCTTTCCTTTCTTAATTCAAATTAAATCTACATAAAATATATTGTTTCTTTTGTCATTGCTGTAAAGTTTTACGTGTATGAGTTTAAAACCCCTCTTTCCCCCTTTCAATCCAATCAAAAAGTTTTACGACATGTTACTCTGCTTAGATCCAGCTGGTTCTTGGGTGTCTTTTAGGGAAATAAACTATTACAAAAAAAAAAAAACCCTTCCTTAATGAATAAGGTTCACTTACACTTGCAATTGTATCACAGGTGTGGCTGCACAAGGTGCACACAGTCATTAATGTGTGGCTTCTGGATTCACATTACATATAATGCCAGACACAATGACAATAACGCTTTATGGGCTGCAGAGTAAGACGTAATGCAGCGTAGAGGACAGTACCAGCATGCAGGCTATTTCTGCAGAGCATGATCAGATCAGAAACACAACAGTGCAATGGCATGAGACAAATGCATTGGGAATGCCTTCGGACACTTGAGCTAAAGAAACAGGAAAATTATACTGATTCTCTGTTGAGCCTTTTGGCATCTTTGCCCTTTATTATTTTCAATTTAAAATGGCATTTGAGAGAAACAAATCAAAGCTTACCTTAGAAAATACTATTGTTGCAAAACAAATAGAGGGCAACAGTTCCAGTAAAGTAAAAGATAAAACAAAGATGGATATGTTAAATTACAAAAAGGAGAAATTATGCATGAAATTCTGGGTATGTGTAAACATTTATAGATGATTATATTGGGGAATCATATTTTGAGTAGAGTAGGTCAGAGCAGCAGCTGTGCCAATAAAATCAGTATTATGCTTTATATATTGTATCAGCTGCAGTTTCACATATGAGAGTTTATAACGGTATGGCTCTTAGATAGAAACTGTTTCTCAGTCTGTTTGTCTTGATTTAAATGCATCTGTGAAACCTTACAGAGGGCAGAGAGAACCAGAATTAAAACTCTCCATGATGTTTTCTAATTGCTGCTGAATGACGCTGAATACTACTAACTTTAGCTAATCCTGGGCAATAGGTTTGCACAGAAAAAGGCTTTTAGCACAACCTGCTAGGGCTTAATGTGTCACTCTATAAAGCCTCAAACTCAACGCTATTGAAAAAGCTTCCTGGATGGGAAGCGAAATGTCTTCAAACTTGGAAACAAAGTCAAGTGGATTGTTTTTTTAAAACTTTTTTGGAATGAATATGACCTGGATAACTGAGAATCTTCACCAGCTTAATGTGCTATGTTCATGGCTCTTGCTAAATATTAGATTTATGAGTTTAAAATCACTTATTCACCAGTCAGGGTCATTAATCTTAACCGTACCCAGTTCTGGTCACCTGCAAATTCTATAATAATAGAACCTCTGATTTGCCTTTTATTTGCATTTAATTCATTCATTTTGGTAGATATTTTTTTTTTCCATTTAGACAGAATTTCCAAGTGGCCATGAGTAAAACTTTGATTGTTTCACTTCAAGATAGCAAACCACAAGTGAGTTGAGGTTGTCTCCTTGATATCTGTTGGTGCAAGATGGGAGAGTGATACAGAAAACAGATCAATCAACTCCTTTGTGATCATTCTCTTACTTTACTTTGTCTTACGCACCCTTTACCAAGGTTTCACTGCTGCTGTAAGAGCTTTTCAACCAAACACCATCTGCTCTGATTCTGTGTCAAAAGCAGCCTTGTCTAACTTTAAGGATTATCTTTCAAAATAGCTGATTGTGGATGAAGGTAAATCCAAAAAACAGAAAGGATTACAATTTTCTTGAGATAAGATTTGAACTCACAGGAGCATTCAGTTTCTTTAAAGACACATTTTTAGACCTGACATTTACCTCTGGGTTTTATAGAGCAGATCCATGACCTGACAATGTGGCACACAGTGTCCCATACAGCCTGCTGTCATCTTAAAAGTCTCAGTGTTCATGTATTTCCTCCCCCCTGGGATTAGCTATAGCTCACCAGACTGTCAAGAATCCAGCACCAGTAACTTCCATCCCCAACTCTCCATTGAAATGCATCAAATCTTCCATAGTAAAATATCTTAAGGTTGGATCTTTGAACTCTTTGAACCTGGCTGCTAACACTAAAGGATATCTAAACTGCTTTCTGGCAGGACTTTACTTGTTTTGACAAGATTAGATTCTTCCCCTGCTGTAAAATCCACCCAAGCTGGAGCTGGTGCTTTTCTTTTTCTTTTGTTTTGGCAATCAACACCTTATAATTATTTTTCTGGCACGTAGATTGGTACTGGTTTTACACATATGCAGTTTATGCTTGTTTGTTTTTTCTTGTTGATTACTTAGATTATTTTGATTTAAAGGATAATGAAGACACACCCACAAAGAAGAATAAAAACATGGGAAGAAATGGCCAGTATCTCTTTTGAAGGCTTTCCAAATGCATTACATCAGTCAAACCAGACCAGTTTGCATGCTGCCCTTCAGTTAAAGTCTGGAACTGCTGACATTCGTTGTCTGCAGCCAGACGTGGTGTCCATCAGCACTCACTGTCTAATGCTTATGGCTAAATGAAGACGGCCTTGTTAATTACAAGTGCTGTGCTTTTATGTTTTGTAACTTCTGTTCTTTACAGAATCTGCTAATGGTTGACAAGTCAACTGCTGGTGAAGCAGGATTCTTTTCTAATCCTCAGAATCAGGTTTCTTATGGCTTTGATAAACATGGTTTCAGTCAGTTCAGTGATTCCACGGTTAACATCATGATGCTTTTTAAAGCTGAGTTGTTAGGAAAACAACTATATCAACTAGCAGAATACCTCAAAGACCTAAAATATCCAGCCATGTCTAATATAAAATCTATACCCACTTTCATTTCAATGTTTTGTCCATCTGGACATAATAAAAACAAAGTTACCAGTTTGTTTATTAGACTTAAAAGCTTAAATCCCAACTCCTGTTTGAAAGAAAAAAAAAACCCAACAAATTTCACAAAGTTATAAGGTATTAAAGATGGCAAAGGAATGGATAAAGACAAAAATTAAGTAGACTCCAGTATTTAATAGCTTGTAGAGCTAATTTTGGCAGTCATCATTGGCATCGTCATCATTTATTTATTATTATTTTACTGCAATCCTGTGAAAGATTTTTTTTCAGCTGCTTTTTATCTTTATTTCATTTTTTTTTCTTTTTTTTTTACCTCAATACATTTCTCTGGGCGTCTCGTAAAAACATTTTTATAAGGCAGATGTCTGGACTGAAACCAGGACAACAACATATTTATTTTATTTTATTTAGCCATTCTGTTGGATTCATGTCCTACGGATATCCCAGGAAGGACCAAGCTTCAACTGTTGGTCAGATGGCTTCCTGTTTTACTCTAGAGTACTTTAGTACCAAAACAGACTACATTACGACCCAATGAGTTTAAGGTTCCTAGGGCCTGTTTCTGTGAAATAAGATCATATCATAACATTTCCGCCATCATACCTAACAGCATGTTCTTAAATTAATCCAAATATTTCTGCTATGATCTTTTGTTTAAAGTACAGTGCTCCAAACATCTTGTTCAGTTTCAAGGTTGGTTATAGACCTTCAGTCCATGTTTAAAATTTAGTTTCAAAATAATTGGTAGGCTTCTGGGGTGGCTGGTCAATTTGAATGATCCTACTTTTTTTCCCCCCTTTTTAGACCCAGATTAATAACATTAATTTACTTAACTAACATTAGACCTAATTTTCTTATGAACGTTATGAATGCACATAGCCCTCTAGTTACAGAAGTTTAAAGTTGTGTGTCATGCTGTAGAGCTCTATGCTTAAGAAAAAAAAGGCCCTAGAAGGATGCCTAGAGGAACACCACATTTGATTTCTTTTTAGAACTGACAAAAAGTAGACTTTTTCTGCCAAATGGCATTACTCTCTTCGACTGCCCCACTTTTTACTTTAGCAATTATGTTTTAAATGACTCACATTTGGCTGATATAAACCAGAAAATTCCAAAAACTTTTGTTTTTATATTCGTGGTTACACTTGCTGATGACTAATTTGTTATGTTTAATTAGGTTCAATTTTGACTTACTTAGAAATACCCATGTGGATACTGTGTGCTTTTGCACACTTAAGATTAGTTTGGTTATTTTTTTTTTTTATCCCTCAATAGACCAAATCACCAAATGCAGTAAGACTCCTAAAACCATTTGAACATTTTGCAAATAGTCTGAATTTATTTTTTTTTTTTTATTGCTGTAAAGATAAACCGTAACAAGAAAAGTACATCGTGCTCGTCCAGCGGGTAAAATAATCCATTATTTTGCTCAAGTTCAAGTGATCCGAAGGGAACGAGTCAGAAATATGACATTCCTAGAGAGCAGAGGACAGAAAAGCTGCTGTCAGAATGACTAATTTCCCCTGATGAAATCCTTCCCTTTGGACTTAGTTGAATACACTCTATGGCTTGCTGGATTATCATCATGCACTCACTATAGATAGTGCTTCAATCCCGTGTAGACCTCTGTAGCCCAGTTTTAGCTCATCAGACGATGTAATATGTGAAGTCAGTGTTGTTCATCCTCCGGGGGTTCAACCTTTGACCTGCTTGTTTGTATCCACCTAGGAGTAGTTAGATGGTCTGATTGGTTTTAAGATAGTGGGCTTTATTCAACCCCTTGTAATAAAAAGCTTCTTTGTAAATTAGCCTAGTGAAACTAAATAAGAAATCCACCATAGCAGCTGGATTTATAGCTCAGCTTTCTGTACTTTCAATCTTGACCTCTCCTTGTAATCTGCTCTTTAATACTCGTTGTCTGCTCTTGAATGCAGAAAGGCCGTTTGTGTGTTTAACAAGGCGTGTTTGTACCGGATTACTGGGTTCCAGTGGGACAGCGTACCGAGTACTCCCCCTCCAGGGCCAGAATGCCTCTTCTTGAATATAGCCCCTCTCAGCCACCCAGCCAAAACCCCCACTTTACCAATCGATTGCTTCGGGCTGATGGACGCGCCGCTCTTACTTTCCACCTCTTCATCCCAGAAGACCGTCTGCCTGAGTAAAAAGGAAAGAAAGGGGGGGAAATAAAGAGACAATGAAAGAAAGATTCATGTAAACAAAGAGGAATTGTGGGAAACTAGCAAAGTTTGTGGAAAACGCTGCAATTCCTCCTATTTTATTGTTTCTAAATCTAAAAACGTGCACATGTGCTTCTCAGCGTTCGGAACCCGGCCACCTCAAGCACACCTCCCTTTGCACCCAGCCGCTCGCTATCACACCTGCCCTCTGACACACACACATCCTCCAAGCCTGTTCCCCTCCACCCTAATGAGGAAGCTCATTACCAGCAAACAAGCCGTCGCTCCTTTGAATACACAACTAGGACATGCCCCGCAGCTCAGCGAGGTGTGAAGCTGGAGGCTGAATATTTTATTGATTCTGCGAGTCCAGATGTTGATCTGTCTTGTGTACTCGTGTCATTAATATAGTGTCTTCAGAACAAAGCCACGCTTCCTCAGTTCATCAGGTTGCAGTAACTGTTAAGTGGTCGCCTTGTTGTGCCCTTGCAGTTTCTGAAAAGACAAGTTCAATTAGAGATATTTGTTCTTGGAGGGTTTGGTGCTCTTGTCTTTGGCTTTAGCGTGACTGGACAGTTACTGGCGAAGTGCCTTAAAGAAGTTAACTTTTGTTTAAGTATGGTATAACTCTGTAGAAAGCTACCATTTCTGGATTGCTTCTTTCAATTACAGCTACTTCACATTTCAGTCATGTATAACATGACTGAAATGCCTACTTTTTGTTTATAACAGAACGATAATATACACTGCCAAATGGATGAAACATATCGATTAGTTCCTTAAATAACTTATATTAAACATTTGTTTGGTATTTTGATAGTTAGAGCAGGGGTCTTCAACGTTTTCCAGGCCAAGGACCCCCAGACTGATGGCAAGATGGAGCGGGGACCCCCTAATTATATATATTTTGTGAAATTGTGTTATTACAAAGTGGTCCTATAGTCACTCTATTTTAGATTGAGTAATGTAACGAAAGTAATTTCTCCCTGGGATTATTAAACTATTTCTGATTCTGATTCCTCGTTGATGGGACAGGTGTTGTGAATCAAACGGTGCCCAGCCCTTTATCTGTTTACTACAGTGTGTTGAATTCATTTTAATGTGTATTTAAAGTGGAAAAAATTGCAGTGGGGAATATGAAAAAAAAAAGTCTAATCGACCAAAGCTTTCGTGACCCCTTGCAGTATCTCCGTAGACCCCCTAGGGGTCACAGACCCCGTGTTGAAGACCTTCGACTTAGAGGATAAAAACCTATTCATTTTAGTAACTATGAGTTTTTTATAAGCTAATACTACCTGGATAATTAGTCATGCTATCTGCTACAGTAGCTAGCCTGCAGTTAGCTTCCATAACATATATGCTGCTAACAGGTTACCAACAACAGATTATTATTTTTTTTTTTTACAGTGTCCTGTCTGGCAATGTGGCAATAAGAATAATTGTCTTGATGCCAAAAAGAGTCCAACAGATTTCACTTTCACAAGTGGAGCAGTATGGCAATTGCCATACTGCTCCACTTGCTTCATGCATATAAATTGCTTTATTATAATTATGCAGGGAGTTTTACAGTTTATACGGACACTGCAATGTAAATAGAGCAGAAAAACAGAAGAAGAAAAGGAAAAAAGAAAAAAAAGAGAAAAGATGAAAGAAAGAAGAGATAGAAAAGAAATAATGACAAAACATTTTCAGTCTGCTTCATCACCTGTAACGAGATGAAAAAAGAACAGCGCAACCGAAAGACATGGTACGAGACATACAATAAAGCAACATCTTAAACTATCGCTAAAGTAATATAATTAAGTCTGACATGTACTCTGTGTTACCAACAACAGACTTGAAGAAAACTGCATGTCACTACCCAATCCCTCCCGGTAGCACGATCCGACCATCAGCCCATTTGTGCATGTTGAACCAAATATATATTCTCAGGTCGCCCTCAATTTTATTTCGTAAAAAAGACCTAAATAATGTTTTTTTTTCCTCCCCAAAAATAGTAAGCACACTAAACTATAACGTGTTAAACGTTAATAATGTATTCCCTGAGAAAATAAATGCATTAAAATCTTTTCTGTTTAATTATTCGTCTGTGCTGGAAATTAGATCCAATGCCACTTTTTCGGCTTTGGATTTAAACATCAATTTGGTCTTTTTTATTTTGATGTTTTCCTTTCGGGTTACCATTATGGCATATAGTGTGTAACCTAAGAAAGAAACGACTAAAATGCAGATAAACATAGTTTAATTATATTTTGCAGGACGGCTCTGAGCATGTCTCATGATGACGTCAGACAAGCAGTTTAATGGAAAAAATGGAAAAAACATCAATATTGTGTCAGAAACAATGCTAAAACATTTTCTTTAGCATTATGTAATGAGTTAAGGATAGAAAGTTATTTTAGTACCATAATTGCATTATTTAATAAAACCCAGATATATGTCTGGTTGCGCATGTGCAAATGAGCTGATGATACGGATCGTACTTCCGGGAAGGATCAGGTGGTGACACTGCACAATATCTGCAAAAAAGGCTTGTTTTCACAAAAATTACGGTGGATTTGGATTACAGTTAAGCCACGTTTTCCTAAAACTTTTTTCTACCATTACACAAGACTCCAAGCTCTCTTTGAGCTTTGTCTTTGTCTCTAGCCACATCCAGCAGATGCATTCCTCACTGGGACGTACTGTGACAATGCATTGAACCGAAACATTAAGTGAGATTTGTTTCCTCAGTGCGAAACGTGTCATTTGGTGTGTTTTGTTGTAACTTTAGCTGACTTGATGTTAAACATAAACTCCCAGTGATTTCCATGGGGTTAGGATGTGTGGGATGGGGGTAAATATGTTATGAATAATCTGATGATAAAAATAGACAGATTTCAAAGGGTCTCTGCTTAAAGCTATAGTATTTTTTGAACATCTGTCTGTTAATATTAACTAACTTTTGCTATGTTTTTTTTAATACTGAGTAAGAACTTAAAGATATATTTAAAGATTGTTAAACTTTCTCAAATCAAAAGCCTTCATTGAGTATTACTTTACAGTGTGTGATAAAAATAGTTGGGCATTAAAACAATGCTAACACTGTTTAGATTGAAATTCTTGTTTGTTATTTGAGATTATAGGGTTTGTTATTGCAATTCTCTCTCTGTTTTTACCTGATTTAATGTTGTAAATTATTACTGTAGATTCAAGAAGGTTTACATATAAGTCATCATAATTCTTTATGCTTGCTACTTTTGATCTACTGTTACTTTCATTTCGGCTTCATTGTTTCTCTTAACCCATGAAGAAAATCAATAAAGGCTCATACTCATATTGTGGTGTATGCTAAGCAAGAAAATGGGAATCAGTTGTTTTATCCCTTGTTGTTTCCTCCTGTTCTTATTGTGCTTTACTTGTTTTAAGGTCTGCACTCTGGGTGCTCTATGTGGGAAAGCCCTAAAGCTATGTTTACCTAGGATGGTTTTAAATTGAATGGTGAATTAAATGTTTTGTTTGTTTTTATAGATGCTGGTATTTATAAAGGGCTTTGTGAAAGTATAGATAACCTATAAAGGCGTAACAGGTTAGTTAGCTGAGTTAACTGAGCAAACAGCATTGATGAGACTTAAGAACAAGGAGATACATGTTGTTTGCTAATGATAAAGCAGCTGCAAAAATGAAAGTGTGAAGATGGAGCTGAATCCAAGACAATGAAGGAATAAAAGATGTTAGAGGTTGTGACAGACTTGTGATCGTTGCAGAGGCTTGACCTCAAGCTTAACATCAACTCTAAAGTTGCAGCCAGAGCCTTATGAAAAAGTTTGGATAAGAGGCATATCAATTATTAAAAATTAATTATTCACAGCTGTTAAATCCAGTCAGAGAGTTTGTGCAAAGATTGAAAAAAATATTTTTCAATCTCTTGATTTTCAAAGCTTGTAAGGACAAATTCATTAGTCAGTTTGGAGTCTTTTAGTTATTAAAAATTATAAACCACAGCTCATGTTCTTTCTCTTCAAAGCACCTACTACTTTGTTTTGATCAGGGACATAAATTTACAATATAACAAATTGTGGTTTGAGTTCTTTACAAGGAAAATCTGAAAAAAGTAGACTGGTAATGAGTTAATCTGTTTTGCTGATTAAATCTGACTCATACAGAGCTCAAATTCTAACACAAAATGTAAATCCTCACTTTTCCTTTTTGTCCAGCTTTGAAAAAAGCTCAGAAAAGCTGTTTTAAGTCTTTTAAGTTTTACTCCATATGCTAATAAACTGGCATTTAACATGCTCAGAGCATAAAGTAACTAGAAAAGCACTTGGAGAGCGCACACCTCCGCCTGGCAGCATATTTTGCCACATATTGTGATTTACACCTATGGATAAAACTTGCTCAGGATCTGGATCTTCACCAAATTTTAATGGATTGTTCCTTAGACTGAGGAGCACCTTTCCTAAAAACGTTATTAAAATCCATTCATAACTTTTCAAGTCATCCTGTACGCAGACGGACGCAGAAACAAACACACACAAACACCTAAAACATAACCTCCTTGACGGAGGTAATAAAAGGGAAAATGTTGTAAGGATACCATAATGAATAGATTATAATATCATATGATAACATTTGTGACATCGGCTACAAATGAATGTAAACATCTGTCCCAGCTTGGGTTGGCTGGGCAGGCTAAGGTGCATTAAAGCAGAGCTCTGTCCATGTAATGAAGTCCCTCAAGTGTAATTAATTACAGCCTTCATCTGATTGGACAAAAACTCTGCTGCTGATGGATGATACTGGGATGCAGCATTTCAGCCCCGGATGGCTGACTGGGAAATGGATCATGATTATCTCCCGGTTAGAACAACAGAGACATGCACAGGCTCATCACCACATATCAGATCAATGAGCAGAGATGTTCTTGTTGCAGAGGCTGCTGAGCTCCTCTCTGCCATTAAAGAACTTTGGTTATTTGGACTGAAAAAAAGAGCTAAATATTTGAAAATCTCTTGCATTGAATTAAATCCAGGATTGCAAACAATTTGCTAATGACTGTTTTTTTTTCATTCTAAATTTAACAGACATAAGTCACAAGCAAGTAGTATAAAAGCTGCACACATTGTGTCCGTGTGGATTGTATAGACATCAAACATAACTGAGTCCTTAGAGGTTTGCCAAGGCCTGCTGGAGAAAAACAGGCCCTTAGCCTCACATTGCACCTCTGTGCTTCACAAGTCCAGCTGGGTTTCACACTAAATTCCCCTTGACCTGCTGTTTGCTTATCAGCTCAAACTTAGTATTTACTGATCGAAGCAGCAAACTTAACACACAGCATGTCTCGTAAACAGCCGGTTAGACAGGTCGATAGCATTTAAATGTTGGCATGGAGACCTCATGGTTTCAACTTTCATCCTTTTCATCTTGTTTCCCTTCCTCTTGAATGTTTTTCCGTTTCCTGTTGAGGTAACCTTTTTGATTATTGTTCTAACTCAAGATATTGACAAGATTTGTCTAAGTGCAATCATTTTTGTACATAAAACTCATAATGTCTTACCATTGATGGGAGTAACGGCGTTAAAAGTAACGGCGTTACTAACACCGTTACCTTTTTTTAGTAACAAGTAACAAAATTATTACTCTTACTGTAACTATAACGCAGTTACCATTGCTGACACCCCGTTACTGCACGTTACTCAGGTCGCACAATGAACCTTTTTTTCATGATAGGACTCGTGCGCGCCTTGTCATGAGAGAGGAGAGGATGAGATTGGCTGTTACGTCTCCAGATGGAAATACCGGTGTTACGTCAAGCTCCGTTTCCCCCTCAGATACGCTTTCCCCTGCATCTCCGCATCGAGCAAGCGACAGGAAACGCGCATGCTCGTTAAAGGCGAGTAACAGCCGCCCTGTGCTCGCGCCACAGGGGAACTACGGAGAGCGTGAAATCCGTATGGATGGATGGATAGATGGATGTTGCAGTATCTATAACAACCCAAACACACAGGATTTCAGAATTAGCTTCACACCCATGTGTAGAGGTACTGTAATGCAGCCTGATGATATTTACACCACATAAGATGATATTTACACCCCATAAGATAGCATTCCCCCCATGTTAAGAAGAGGGACCGCTATCTGACGGGTTTTAGAAGCCAATCAGATACCGTTCTCCCTGATAAATGTAAAACTCTCTGCAGGTTCTTGTCTTTGTCTTCCACTCTATTCAGCTGGCTTTTGAAACACACAACGAGAATGTGGGGGCTGGGTGGTGAGGGTCACGGGGGCGAGAAACGCAAAAGTAACGCAATAGTTACTTTTACTAGTAACTAGTTACTTTTATTGTGGAGTAACTCAGTTAGTAACTCAGTTACTTTTTGGGAGAAGTAACTAGTAACTATAACTAATTAATTTTTCAAAGTAGTCTTACCATGAGAACACATCTATCAGTCTTTTTTTCTTCAAACCTGCATCACTGGATTATCAATACTTTCAAAGTCAGTAAATGTTGAAATAGAGGATCTGGAAGTTTACTGTATCCAAATGAGGCAGATCAACACTCTACAGCATCACTGTGTCCAACATCAGAAAATCCTAACCCTACCTATTCCCTGAAATAAATTATTCTAGGTCAAATTTTAATTTATTGTATTAGTTGGGGGATTTTTTTTATATTTCAATTCCTTTTATTGTTAGATTTTTTGTTCATGAAATTTAAATTAGTATTTTCATCTGAGGAAGTCTGAAATCTAATACATAGAAATTAAACTCATCGTTTTAATGTATGACTTTGTTAAACATCAGCTACCATTTTGAAGTCTTCTAGTTTGTTTTTTAGTTAATTTTTACATTTTGTTAATTTTATGAATTGGACAAGGACTTAATTAATGAGCCCTAGATTTCCATGCATTCATTATAATTCAGCAGGCTGCCATCTTTGATATCAGTGAGATAAATGGCCTGAAGTTACAGTTAAGTGTTATTAAATTAGTCATTCTTTGCAGAGAACAGGAGGTTGTAATTTGAACTAATCCAGCTTTCCCTCGCTGACGTGGCCTCCTGTTGCTGAAGCATCCCTCCTCTCTCAGCAGACAGAATATTACAGCGTCTCTGTAGCAACCAGCAGCTCCTACACCACAGCTTATGAATTGCGATGTTTGGAGGTTTAATTCTTCTAACTGCTTATGACTCTGCAAGCAGCAGCAGCTTCTGAGAGAGCCCATCTGTGAAAATGCAATAACTTTTTAATTTTATTTTATTTTCCTCCTTCCCTCAGGAGGAGGGGAGGGTAGGCATGGGCATCTTTATCTCTCACCGGCCGGCACTCTCCATATTCCGGCTCTAAATTACTTCCTCTGCCTGTGTGATGGAGAACTAAAAAGAAACGATAAGTCCGAAGGCGTGAATATGGAATTTATATGCTGTATAAATGGCGGTTTCTTGTGGGAAACTATTCAAGCCCAGTCCTCTGACAGATTGGCAAAATGACTCTTCAGAGTCTCTGTGAGGGCTGATAGGGAGAGACGGATCTGCAGTGGAAGGGGAATGAAAGGCTGTGGAGCATACATCAACAATTTTTCCCTCATCTATCATTGTGTCATACTGTACTACTACTCTGTAACCTGTGTTTTGGTTCAGTAAATATATAAAGTGCTGTATAAAGGCTATGGGTGGGAGGTTAAGGAATGATAAACAAAGTATTCTGCTGCTGCTGTTATTGTCACCTCAGGGCGGTATAGGGGCAAAGAGAAGCCGCAATAGATGGATGAATAAAAGCATATTTGTCTTCTCAACACGTTCAGAATTCACTCAGTTATTCAGCTGATGTTTTTAATACAGGATGTTTGTTTGGCTGTAGGAGTTTTGATCAGAATGTTTAGAATAAAGATATCTGTTACTGTCCTGTAACTTTCAAATTCTACTTGCTGTACAAAAAAGTGGGAATGCAGAAAAAAAAAGCATGTACATCTTAAATATTTACCTGTAGTTACGGTATTACTTTTTTTTTTGTTTTGTTTTCATGGCACTAGTGGCATGTTTGACAGGAAAGGGGGTATGAGAGATGGGGAGACATGTAGGAAAGGACCACAGGTGAGATTCGGACCAGGGTCGAGGACTAAGGCCTCCATACATGGGTTATGTGCTCTAACCACTGCTCCACCAAAGCTATTTAGTTTATGTTTATGTTTTTATTTGTTTTTAGTGAGTTATTGCAAAGTTTAAGTCTGTGAGTTAAACTCAGACTTAAACAGTTCCTGGTAATACACTAGAATGGAAAAAAAGAATAGAAAGAAAACTAGTAAATATAACTATGTAAATATCAAATACAAATTATTCATTTGTTTATATATATTTTTTCCCCAAAACTAATAAAATAATTAATAAAATTAATATTACTAGTAAATGACATAAAATAAATACACTAACTCAATTAAACAGAAGCTTACTGCGTTAAGAAAACAACTTTTTTCCCATGTACATGCATATATTTCGAACTAATAATTTAGATTATATGTCACAACACTACAAGTGTGTATAATCAGATCTGTATAATCAGATCGCTCCTACTGTAGTGAGTTTGTAGTGGTGGAGTGATTTTGGGGAGTATTGGCCCAGTGGATAGAGCAGTGCGCTTGTGCTCTGGGAAGCTTGCAAGTAACTGGTTCAATCCCCACAGCCTCCACTCTGGGTTCTTAAGCAAAACCCTTAACCCCACGCTGCTCCCCGATGCCACACAATGGCAGCCCACTGCTCCCCAAGGGGATGGGTTAAATAGAAAGAATGGATTTCCCCATTGCGGGACAATAAAGGAGTTTACAGTACTTTGTATTTATTATAGTTAAGTAACTGACCAGTGGCCTGATAACAAGTTACACCTTTAAGGTATTTTGACACTACTGTGATAAAATACTGTTAAATATACATTTTTGGACCAACAATTGCTGATCAGCCTGTTTTCTAAACATTAGGAATTGTAAAAGTGATTTTCCATCAGCTGTTTCTCACATTCAAATTTTCCATCATTAAGAGGTAGCCTAGCTTGACCCTCAGAAGTGGTGTTGACAAGTAACAGCTGCCTCCTTGGGATCTCTCCATCCTGCCAGGCTGGTGACGGCGGGTCGTCACCTTCTGGGACATGTGTACATGGGGGCGTTAGGTGTGACATGCTGTGGGCTGTTGCCCATACGCTCTCTTCTAAATATCAGTGGATGCAGCTTGACAGTCCAGCGCACGCTTCAGGGCAGAGAGGGGTCATCAGGAGAAATTCTTTAAACATCAAGATTTGCTGTTTGAAACTCATTTTTTATGGACTCTGGCTTCCAAAACTAAAATCTGAGATAACTCTTTTACATCGATGCTGATAAAGGAGTATACTTGTTTTAGTTTTCACTTAATCTCTTAGGAAAAACTGCCATGAAAAGAGGAAAAAGATTATTGAACCCTATGGTTTTTTTTGTTTTTTTTCCCAACAGTTCATCTGTCTGATGGCCGTGGGGAAGTAGCTGTTTCAACTCAAGTCAATTCAATTCAATTAAATTGCTTTAATGCTGAAAAAACTGTAAATCATTTCACAGACTCTGCATCACACTGATAACACCAAACCAAAAACACTGCATAATTGCACCATATATATTCAATGCTCTAAACTTCCATATCAATGCATTTTTTTGCACCATTTTTGCACCATTTTTGCACCATTCTCCCAAACTGTTTATATTTTGATCACTGCTGCACTTTAGGAAATAGAAAATGTCATGAAAGCTGTAAAAAACAAAACTTTGTTTTGTATACACTCTTGCTATACAAAATGACAATAAAAGTTATCTAAGTCTAGAAAGGTAAATTATTATTATTATTAGTGCAATTAAATCACTGTGCTGCATAGAGAAACAATTAGTTAAAAGTTAAAAGGATAACCTACACACTTATGTAGAGAAAATGCAAATTCAGTGCAAAGATTCACACCAAGATCTTTTTCAGTCAGATTTTGATTATAAAACTCTTTTTAAATGATATAAAGCAAACATTTATGATCAGGGAAACCTTCAAAATAGTATTTTTCAGGCTCTGTATTTATAATTCAGCTTTCACGATTTTGCCCTGCCACACCTGATCATGCTGTCAACACCAAACCAAAACTGGACGAGACTTTAAATCGGCTCTTTTAACTGTATTATTCAGCCGCAAGGCGTTAGAAACAAAACATGCTCTGATCACAATTGAGGACTGATTTAAATTCCACTCTTTTTTGTTGGTTTTAATAATAATAATGTATAAGCAATGCAGAGGCAACGTATTTGTGCTAAAAAAACACTGTAAAAGTAACAGATTTTACTGATGGTGGTTACACAAGGGCATGACCAGATCTATCTTTGAGTAATGCTTTAAATAATGTTTGGCATTTTGAAGCAGAACTGGAAAGAAGTCCAAAGCGACGGAAGAATTTAATAATAGTTTAAGCTGTCTTTGTAGTCCTAATAATAATGCATCTTGTTTTCCTTTGCACCACTGCAGGTAATTAGTTATCTGCTTGTATGATTGGAATATCTAACCATGGTAAATGACATATGCTGGGCAGACTGCAAGCCCTCAAGGCAAACATGGATGGCATAGACATAAACTAAACTGGACAAGAAAAGACACGTAGTCTAACACCCCATACTCTGCAGGCCAGGTCATTGGCTCATGAAGGTCAGTGCTTGGGGAAATAAACTCTTCCTCATGTTAAGCCAAGGTCCCGTCCTTCATCCATCGTCATCATTTGCTTAACCAGCGTTGCCCGTCCTTTACTGCTAATTTGTGATTCACTAGCACTTGTTATCTGCTTGGAGTACTTTTCCTATGAAGGCTATCTCTCTTTTTTTCATTTGAGCATTTAACTGCATGAGGGCCCTGAATAACTTTCTCCTAATCTCGCAGATGGCTTTATGTTTGCATGTTTGTGTGCTACATGTTGACTCTTGAGCAGTTGAGGGAATACTTATGCCACCTCCTTTCCTGACTGTGAATATATCAGCAAACACGTTGTTAAAACACAAGTCTCCCTTCATTTTCCTTCACTTAAACGCCATTACCTCTCGGAGAAACCCACTTTAGGAAACGTGTGTACATTTCTATGCGGCTCCTCAGCTGTAAGAGTCAATCTGGGATGATGTTTGATAATGCCCCAATTAATATTGCATGGTTCATCTCACTTGGCTTTTAATGTATTCCTACTGACTTGTATGTTATCTGTGTGGCCCATCTCTCATGCATCCCGTCTTGTTATGGTGGTCCCTCGTGGGTTTGTGTGTGCAGCAGATAAGAGCTCATCCCGTGGCCCTAAGTGAGGTGCAAAGACAAGGCAGTCGAGGAATTGAATGGTACAATGGGACGTTACCTTCTGTCATATAAGACAGCAGAGAGGAAGCAGCAGGATAAGAAGAGACTTTGTCTGCATTAACATTAGTAGTTATTTTATTCAAAATATGCACAATGGATCAACATTTTATATACAGGCCCTAATCTTTCCATACATTTGTGTAATATGGGTTAATTCTTCCTGAGGAAGAATGTAGTTCTAGACAAGGTCAAAGCCTATTTCTCATTTTCCATTAAAATAGGAGTTGTTTGAGAGGACACATTGGACCATCTAAGACTCAGAACAATGGGGGACTCAAAGGAGTTGAATTAGAAATGCCTTTTTCAACCATTTCTTTACACTCACAGCTTCCATTGTTAATTTCATCAGTAACGGAGGAATATTTTTCATATGTGTCAAAAAAACAACAACAGACTTTTACCCTCAAATGAACAGAACATGGAGTTGAGTGGTTGGAACAACTTGGAACCACCAAAGCTTAAAGGCCCAACCCAACAGGAAGCAACCAAAACACAAATGATTTCAGTGAAGACTTTGATGTAACATAGGTATCATAAGCTATTGACCAGGAAAGTGCCCCTTGTCTCAAAGTCAACCCCAGAATTGCTGAAATTAGTAGTTGCAAAGTATATTTAAGATTTCAATCCTGAAACGCTGCTGTTTAGGATGGTAGTGGCAGCGACATGTTTGAGGAACTTTTTTAAAGAAAAGATCAATGATTCCTAACATATATCATGACCAGTTTTAGATCCAATACAACTGGTTAATCCTTACATACTTTTGATCATTTTTTACAGAAATGTAAGCATGAAACGGCCAAAACACTTTTTAATAACTATGTATGCATAGAAGCATTCTACTCTTCTGCTTCTCAGGACGAACGCAGAGCAAACAATAATCGTTGAGCCCTGCTAACCCCGTGCACGACTCTGTTTACGATCCGTCCGGACTTAAAGAAAGTGTCATAATGTCATAATTGCCATGGATTCACCAAAGAAATCAAAGCTCACTGAATACATAAACACTAAAATTGTGTCGCCACAACAAGAGGAGACTGATGAGGATAAACACACAATGGCATTAGGTGAGCATGTCACAAAGATTGACTTGTGGGACAACCGATAGATAAGATGATCTCCCCCAGAATCTAAAAGAGATTGTCCTCTACACCTTCTTGCTTCCAAATGAATTGAAACTTCTGATGGAAGATGTCTTTGTAACTTATTAAACCTGCTTCAATTCTACCTGGGTGGGTGTTCAAATACTCCACCAGAAGCTTAGCCATGGTTGAGATGCAGCTTGCCTAGGGACACAATATATTCTTAAGCTATGTTACTCAGTTTTTAATCTTTATTGATACCGTATGTTATACAAACCTTTTACAACAAAATAAATCATTTTAAAATCTTCTTAAAGTTGTCAAATTTGCGAAGCGCTCATAAACACTAACCCTAAATACACCCAGGAAGTTAAAGCATGCCATTAAAGATAGTTAAATGCTTTATCCAACAGCCAGATTTGATAAAATAAATGATTATTAAACCTAAATACAGTTTGTGAATTTACTATGCTCTCTTTGCTGGAAGTGATGAGAGCAGCCTGGCTTCATCCACTAATGCAGAGTCAGCAGTCTGCATGAACGCACATCTGTCCCCAGGGTACTGTTCTTCCCTGACACCCCCTGTGGAGGAGCCAGCGATGAGCGGAAGAGGAACAGAAATTCTGTTCAAACGATAAAAGGCAGAAACAGAGATGGACTGTACCCAGACATGCCTTAAGGTAGCTTTTCCTTCCAGCCAATAACCCAGATTTTGTCATTTAGAAAAAAATATTTGAATTTATTCCGTGGGGATGTTAGGAATTTAAAAGGCTTAAGATGAAATTAGTAAATAAAATTACTTTCCAGATAAAGTAGATGTTGGTTAACCTAAATCTTTCCCAATATATCTAATCTTACCTGTGATTAAAGTACATTTATTCTTTACTGGTATGTTATTTAAAGTTTTCTGATTGGAAAGAAAACTATAAAAAATATCGAAAAACAGAATCCCTTCATCTTTACTTTAAATGAAAACACTGTTTTCAGTATGAATTCAATATTTCTCACTTTCCAATTTGAAATTGGCTTTCTTTTCCCCACAGTCATATTTAGTATGTTGTTTGAATTCCAGCTGCTCCAGGGCTTCTAAAGTTAGATGATATTCTGTCCCTCTGTGGAAGACACCAGACCAAGTAATGGTCCATCTGGCCTTGGATGAATTGTGTCTGGAATGACTTATTTTCCCTGCTGTATAAGCTACAAAGCCTAATCCGGTCATATGAGGATCATCAGACAGTTTCTGTCCTCTACACTCACCATCAGCCCCTTCGGTAGTGCTAGACCTCGCTATCATTAGACAGGCTGTTTTGGCCTGTCTGCCGTTTCTTCTGGGAGCTGCTAACTAAAAAGGGAAATGTTTTAAATCTTAAATCTAGCCGTCATCAAAACCTGTTCATTTTACAGTATTTTATGACTTGTCTAGTAGGTAAAATAGCCAAAGTACAGGAGTTGAGGAGGTAGAACTGACTGTAATTGAATGAAAACTAACTACTAGAAATTGATCGTATGTTAATAATAAATCAGATTTTCTTCCCTGAAGGAAAATTTGGAAACTATTTAACGACATGCAGGTTTTCATTAAGAGTAGAAGGAAAAAGACTGAAGAGGAATATTTTACTTCCTGTAAATCATTAATTTCTTAAAGTTAATTTACAAAAAGTCTTTCTGCAGCACAAGCAGACGTTTTCAACTCAGGAGAATGGATCCTGCCCTCTCGCTTACGTGCCTCTCTCCTCTAGACAAGCTGTTTGATCAGTTTGATTTGTTCAAACAGGGACGTCTGCTGGTGTTTTTTTTAGCAGATTTTCTGGCCCACAGGTGGCCTGCCATGGTGTACTTTCCATTTATTTTTAACATCGGGTCACTCCAGGCATTGGTATTATGAGCCCTTTCCTCCTGCACATCCCAGTCAGTTGCTGATGTGTCCTTCTCTTGGGGCTTTTTTAAGTGTAAAAAGCCAGGGGGGTTGGGAGGTCGTGCCTCCGCTAGGCATGAATCTATGAGAGCTAAGGCTGCTGTGCACTTATTTGAGGGCAGAGAGGAATCATTGAACTAATGACCAATGGACAAGTTCCAGAAGGAACATTGCTTTATTCTTTTCAGGGGTTGACGTTAAGGATTTTTTTTGCCCTTTGGGCAAGTGGCTTTCACATTTCATTTGCCCAGAAACAATTTTTACTTGCCCAGTATAATGTTTGATAAATATAGTTCCTACTATTCATTTTTGTATATATATCAATTAAACATGTTTGTTTTTTAAATGTTTTTTTTGTATTTCAGTAAGTTTACAGTTTCCTGGTGTGTATATGCATGCGTCAGATAATGAACTCAAGCCTACATTACCGTGTTAGCATGTTTTTCAATCCTTCCTGCACATTCTTTTCAAACTAAACTTTGCTTTAAACTGTTGTGTGCTTGGAAAAATATAAATTGTAATGTCAAAAATCTAAAAAAAATCTTGACAGGTTAAAAACACTACTACTACTCACCAATTTAAAATGTTTAGCTCTATAACATTTAAATGCACCACTCCAATGTCTAAGAGAAAAAAATGTAATGAACATTTTTTAATATATGACCACTGTATAGAAGACTGCCATATGATAGAAATATTTACACTGTGCGCATACAATTATTATTATTTTCCTAATCCCTGACTGATCATTTTTAATCTAGCTTATATTAGATTAAATTCATCATCCAGCAGATTCTCTCCCCAAGAACTGAATTACATCTGGCGGAAAATCACGCGTCTTTTTCAAATTACGCGACAAAACAACAAACAACAAAAATGGCGCCGGCAACGCTTGTGGGTCGTTTTCAGCGAATGTCAGTGATTTTAATGTAATTTTGTGTGATAAATACATTTTTTTTTGTGATCATTGCACTTGCCCGGCGGGCAAATGCAATGAAATTTGTACTCTCCCGACAATAAAAACTACTTGCCCCGGGCGAGCCCTGCCTGTTAATGTCAATGTAGCAGATGTGTTGAAAAAAAAAAAAAAAAAAAAAAGAAATTTTATGAAAAAAATTGATTTTACAATTCTTTTAACATATTAATTGATCATACTATAACCTGAGATCATTTTAATAGATGTCTTTTCCACTATCCTTACAGCTGCCATAAACTACCATTAATTAGCCTTCGAATTTATGTTATTCTACTCTCAATATGTCACACAAATCCACAGCCATATAATTCAGCTAAAAAAATGTTTTAATATCAGCTGTTCAATTTGTGATTGAACCGGATCTGATTGGATCAAAATAAAATGATCATAAATCTTAAGAATCTCAATAAAATAGAATTCCCAACCATCCATTAGTGTGGCTCTCCCTTGTTACTGCTCCTATTAGTGGTGTTGATAAACAAGGCGAGAAGCTTTTAGTTTTTTGGAGGATGTGGTTCTGTTGGTTTCATAGAGTGATTATCTTTAGGGAAGATAAGAAGCAGTTGGGACAGAGTCCTGTCTCAAAGATTTATGCCACAAGATGAGGTCTTAAAATATGTCTGAGGTCTTTGTTAGGGATGGTAGGACAGAGCAGAAAACAAATTGAATCAGTTCCTCATTCCTGGTACTGCAGTAACCTGTTTTGAATAGTTAAAGTCAACTAAATAGCCAAATCATTTAGCAAAGGCATTGATTTACCTTTTTTTTTTATCCAGTCTAAGTTCCCAGTAATGGATAATTTTCAAAGAACCCAAACTAAAAATTTTGTTCCTAAAGGCTTGATTATGAATGTATTAGTTACTGTAACCAAAGGTTATAGTTAATTATTTAAATCAAGGGTAAACAATCACATAAATGTTGGTCAAATGATCATACCTGACTATTTATTAACAGCTTACCTTTGTGAATGGATGCTTGGAACGGCTGTTAAAATCCAAGTTGTCTTCACCAGCAGTAGATGTCAATAACTTGGTTTATTATTCAAGCAGTTATTAATCATTAAACACAAGGAGAATATTGGTCTCTGTCTATTCAAGTTGCTCCAAAAAGGAAGTTGATTGAGCTCTTAGAGACAATCACTGCCATAAAATAATCACTGCCAACCACAAATACAATAATGGTACTTTTATTAAACCCAATAATCTTATTTCTCACAGCACCTTATCTCTGAAACAGTAGGGGTTGACACTAAAACAATGATAACAAAGTTTTAACTTTACCATACATATACTGAAAAATGAATTTGAAAACAGTATTCTGCATGGGCATTTTTGGATGCACCGGTACGCAGTTGTGAAATATATTTCCGTCACTAAGCTGCTTTAAAACAGGTTGAAATGATGATGAGTAAAAAGACAAAGATTGGGTTATTTAATTTATTTTCCAGTGAAATTAAATGTAAATGAATATATTATATATATAATATATTATATTTTGTATTCTTACTTTTTATTACAAAAGAACCATCATTAATAGGGGTGTGTTTTTGTTTCCTCTAAATATCTTCCATAGGAATTACATTTGTGCTGCACTTTGTCTTGTTTACTTTAGATTATTGTATTTAGTTGCTGCACTAAAAGGCAGTGAGAATAAATCTATCTTGAGTTGTGCCTTAATAAATAAAAATGCCCTGTTAATAAACACAATGCATTAGCAAAGAAAAACAACAAACACTTGCTGTGCTGATTAGCTCCATTTGCTCCAGAACATAGAGGTCTGTGTATGTTAATACAGTGGAGTCCCAGTTTTATCCGCTGACATGTACAGCTGCCTCGAGCGCACTGACTGTACCTAAAGTCAGACTTAGAGAGGCTCACACACAGAACTTCTTCTTTGACTCACTCCATTCTGCCTGGAGACTTTAGAGAGAGAAAAGAAATGCTGCATTTCATATAAAACTAGCTGTTAATTAAATATATATGTAGATTAATTCATGCAAAAAAACAAAAGAAATTCTTGTTTTTATTTCATTAAACTTGTCATGTTAAATTTAGATGTTTTAGTGGACAGCAGAATAAAGTAAATTATCTTAATCCATTAGTTGTTAAGTTTTCACACATCCACACAAGGTAACTTGAGCTTATTTAAACAGAGCAGATATGGATTTTAAAATTAGTGCCCCTTTTTGGCCCCAATACCAATAACTGATACCTGGCTGTGTAGTATCGGCCGATACCGATACCATCTGTTTGAAATTGATTTGTGTGTATATGAAGAACTGCATACTACTTGGATGTAAAATAATTGCCATCATGGCTTTGTTAAGCTGCTGCCTACCTTTGTGAAGCAGGAAAAAAGACTCATACAAAGTGAATCCAGTAGAACTTTTTATTGCCTACCTGGAATGGGTGACAATAATTGAATAAACTTTTGGCTCTCAAAATGGTCTCGGTGCCATATATGTCGATACTCGCCGATACCGATGCCACCATCTTTAGTGCAGTATCGCAGCCCTGTCTTATACTGGTATCGGTATCGGTGCAACACTATCTAAAAGCATTGATTTAGAGTTTCTCGTTAACATTTTATTCTCAGAGTAAATACTGTAGCTTTGGCTTTTGGTCCTGAAAGCAAAATATTTCATTGAAGAATGTTGATAGGTGAAAGGATTTAGGATTAACAACAAAAGCATCCTTCAGTTTATCTGTTAAATCCTCTATATCCTTTATTTGGTATTTAAAAGGGACATTTTCTCATCTCTACTGCCTTTTTAGGTGAATAAATATAAATATAAAATCTGTTGTTTAAATGGGAAACGATAGACCCTAACTACACCAATGTAGCAATTAACTTCTGACTAAAGCTCTAATGGATTTATATGGATTAGAGTCCAGTTTTTGTGTTCAGAATCACCTCCTTTTTAATAATTTAGAAATCAGTAGAAGCTACAGCTCAGGCCACTTTTAATAAGCTGAATCACATTTCAAAGCAGCGGTAAAACCTTTAATTGCCTCCTTTGTACTCAAAGTTATTCATATAAGCTTTTAATAGGAGTTCAGGGATGTATCATCTGAATAACCCTTCTCCCCCCACGCCACGCACTCTCAACACAGTGGCTCGTTGCTTGGAGAAAATGAACAGTTGGAGAAACGGTCTCATGAATGAATTAGTCGTCTGCAACAGATTACTGCTGCAGTAAAGAAAAGCGTTTCTCAAGCCGACCTTACAGACCATGGAAACGGCTGTTGTCACCTTCAGGTTCAGAAAATATTTTCCATTGCTTAGAGGAATATTTTACTTTTTATAAGAATAAAATGATATAATTTCATTTTATATTGCTCTGCTGTACAATGTAGCTCTGATTGTGTTTCATTCCATCCATACATGTATCCATTCATCGGAAAATGTACAAAATGCTGCCGTTGTGAAACGAGAACTAAGGTAAATTCACCGTACAACGTTGGGACATGGTGGTGGCAGCATCATGCAGTGGGGTTGCTATTCTTCAACAGGGGCAACAGAACTACAATGGAATAGTTTTAATACGTTTTTAGATCTGTTAAATTTGCCCATTTAAACTCCAGAAACTAGATTAAGTGTTGGGAACCTAAAATCAATTTTCAGATTTTATCCATCCAACCTGACTAAGCTTGAGCTATTAGTAAAATAAACAGGCCACACATTTTAAAGTCTAAATATATACAAAGAAAAATGTAGAGAATTGCCTCAAAGTCACTGAAATTTTTAATTATTGAGAAAGAAAGTTCTATAAAATATATGTACACTGAGCCCTGAGTACTAAGACATGGCAATATTATTATAAATATATTTTATAAAGAACAGAAGGGGAAAAAAAATTGTAAATCATATCAACCAGCTCCCTTATCCGCTATGCCTTGATGGGACAGTCACACCTTAAAACATGTTTTCAGATATAGACATGTTTTTCAACTTACTTAAAGTAATACATTTTACTTTCATATAAAGTGTTTTTTATAAGGCCCCATTTTCTCCATAATTGTAATGCTTTGTCTTGAAACACAAAATCCTAAGCTTTGTGTTGAGCCTTCTTTGATCTTTTGGGTTCAGCAGTGGATGTTTCTTGAGGCAACATAAACGTCACCAACAAGAATAAAAATGAAACCCTTTCTACCTTTGTTCTTTCTCTCCAGCCTTTCCTGTTATAATCAGTGGCCCAGGATGCAATGAATAAAACAATTGAGGAAATATTACCTGGACCGCCCATAGAATAAACATAAAGGATGTTCTGCTTCTGCCTACCCCGGTCATTTTGTTCCCATTTGACAAACCCTATTTTCTGAGTATACCTGGCCACCAAATATTTGCACCTTTTTGCTGGTTGGGGAGGAAGGAGCATATACTGTATGACAGAGAAAGGTAGAGAATATAATAGGAAAACAAATGATTGCAGCGCCCTGTAGCCCGGTGATCTGGAAAAAAAGTGTTGCATTGCTGTAATATCTCCCTGCTGTTCTTATTCACCTCTGAACCAAACACATCTCCAACATTGCCTCACTAATGTAAAGCTCAAACATAAGCAATATTCAGGTTTTTGAAATGAAATTGTCATCATGTCATTCAAGAGCTCCCCACTAGACTCCCTCCCCCAAACATTCAAAGACTTACATTTGGCATAACATTTGTACATAATCGAATGAAAGAATCTTTGCTACAACCTTTTTCTCTCTACGGGGCCTCCCTAGGGACAATTACAGAAAGAGACACATTAATGTAATGGCTTTCTGCCTTTCTGTACTGTAAATGGCCTTACATTAGGAAATTAACTCTGCATTCACAGAGCTAAAGCAAGTAACTAGTGTTTAAAATGCTGAATCAGACGGTATACAAATTTGATCTATTATAATGGTTGGAAACCAAGGATGGAGAGGCATTGTAGCAATATTAAGTTACTGCAAAGAATGTAAGTCTTTAAGAATGGATCTTTACCATTCTGGGAGGTCATTAAATGTATTTGGGTGATTAAGGAAAGGTCCGGTCCTTATTTTTCTTCTGACTGTATATTTATCTGATCACTTTGGTCAGGAAAGGAGTAAAACACTTGAATAACTGCTTTGTAGATGGGCTGTGCCTTCTGGTGCTTTCATTCACGGTATACACCTAAAATTGTCTTGACATCATAGTTCCTTCAATATGTATTTTTTGTTTGTATTTATATGTAATCCCTCCATATCTAATGAATCTATATTTGTCACATTTTGAAATGAAGTGCTTGAAATAACTGAAGTTTCCAATTGAATTCTAATTTCCGAGTTATGTGTTACTAAAGTAAGGTTTCGCCAGTTCGGACAGCTGTGTCTGCAAACTGAATTTTAGATTACATAATTCTAAGTGCTTTTCATGGTAACCCTTCTCTCTAGCGAAGGATGAACATCAGACCAATGAATGAACACCGAGATAACACCCTCTCCCTCCATGTGTGAAAACTCTCAGTCATACAGTGATGCAAAAATATCCATTAGACTAGGAATCGACAGATGTTCTTCTGAATTAAAAGTATTTTCTTGTTTATTTGGAGGCTGTGGCTTTTCCTAAGGGGCTGAATAAATGGACCATTAATGACCTTGGATCCAGAAAGCCTCTAACCTCCATGAAGATGACGGAGCCTCCTGTCAGATTCCTCTACCTTCCCCAGATTCTGGGTTATCGAGTGTGTCATTGTCTCTTTGCGTTTGGGCTCTGGTGGCTGCAGTTGTCTGTAGATGTGAACATGCGTGTGAGTTTTTTTCTTCCATTTGTGCGTCAGGCTGTCGTTTCTGTTCACCTTTGTAAGGGCTGTTTGTGGCTGTCCTGTTCACTCCAGGTTGTTTTGACTCAGGTTACTGTCTAAGTGACAGACAGGTCGCACCTGTCCTCTGAGGAATACGCCGACACATCAATAAGAAAAACAAACTGTCAAACTTAATTGTTCCACATGTGAGAGCTACACAGCTCGGTAGAAGTCCTGACAGCGGTCACATCATTATGATGGCAGAGTTGAAGTGCAGGATATTGGCTCAATTTTTGTTCGAAGGGGGTTCATTATTCGTGACCTTGTGGAACATTTTGAGGGACATTTGTTAATTGTAGCATGTCAATCAATCAATCAGTCTGTCATGATTAACTTTTATTTATCAAACACTTTTTATAAAGTCAAATGAAAACAGAAGTGAATCAAATAACTATTATGGAATGACATAAATGTAAATCTAAGACCACGAAACATAACTGTCAATGAGGAAAAAGAGCGGAGATGGTGTGTTTCTTTAAAAAATGTTCCAATAATTCTCAAACTGATTAAAATACTTGAGTGGTGAAAAAGAAAAATATATATAATATTACCTTTTGTTCATGTTCAAATCTAGACATAAATATTAAATCCAGTACATATAGATATTGAAATAATTACGACCATATTAGAATTGCACAAGAACCAAAGACAAATTCAGCATTTATAAATAAAGTTAAAGTTTAACAAAAAAAACAAAAGATTTGAATGTCTCAAACCTTTAGTTCAAAACTCTCCACTGCCCTTCGGTCCTTAAAGGGGTTATTCCAAACAGTTTTCCTAAAAACTTATATCCCCCAAATTGTAGCGATGGGAACAACACTTCTTTTGAGTGAATTTAATTAATAGTGTCGGTTTATTTAGATGATACCTTGCAAATAAAATGTGCAAACCATAACTTAAACACTCAACTTGGTTGAGTGTTTGTGTCACTTTGATGTTCTTAAAGTAGAATGGAAGTTTGTAGTGCATCGCAGTGATTATTACATGTATTAGTAATAAAATTAGACAGGTAAGATGTTTGTACCAATTTCCAGCACTTTGCAAGAGCTCTGACAGCTTAATGGATTTCTGTGGCTTAAAAGCCCTTTTTAAAATCTCACCAGTATCATTGCGGGATTGAAAAGAATGAAAACACCAGGGCTTAGACTGTGAATCAGCTTTCTGAGTGCTTTTTTACAGAAGGGAAAGAAAATGAACACCTGCAAAAACTTTTCATGAGAAAAAATATCAGTGTGTTGCTCAGGGTAGAGGGAACTTCATAACCCAAAGGAAAACAAAAATAAACCTAAGCATGACAGACAGTCCTGAAGGAGACATTTAGTCCTCCGAGGAAAAACAAGAGAGTAAAAAAAAATACTTTCACAATATATTGTTTTTTACTTTGTAAAACTATTGACCTTTTTTTTCCCTAATATAGAATGCCTTTTCTAAATGTTTTAGAGCTTATTTAGAGGAAGATTTCAGAATAAATAGACAAATTTAAGATAATAAGGTAGTTTACTAGAAAATAAAGTTCAAAAACTTTTCAAGTTATTTTTATTTATTTTTTACCTCTTTGTACTATTTTGTTTAGTCTCAGGTATGACCTCATACAGGCAGCTTCTACACCACAACTATTTTCTTCTATTAGACCAGAGTTTGACTTCTTTGCTTTGGATAGCATAAAAGCTAATCTGATTTTGGTGGCCACAAAACAGGCACATTTTGCCATTGTTTGCTTACATCACGAGTAAAACCAGACCATCCAACGGCTTAGAAGAGAGAAGGGGACATCTGTAATAAATATGACTTAGAGACATACTGTAAACTATATTGCCAGAGATATTCACTCACTACTATAATTGTTTAGGCAGGTGTTCAAATCTCTTCCATGATCACAGGTGTAGAATATCCAGCTCTAGGGTGTGCAGACAGCTCTGACAGACATTTTACATAAGTACCTATCCATCCATTCATTATCTTACACGCTTGTCCTAAGTGGGATCGCGAGGGTTGCTGGTGCCTATCTCCAGCAGTCAATGGGCGAGAGGCGGGGTACAACCTGGACAGGTCGCCAGTCCATCGCAGGGCAACACGGACACAAACAGGACATACAACCATTCACGCACACACTCACACCTAAGGAGAATCTAGAGAAGCCAATTAACCTAACATTCAAGTTTTTTGGACTGTGGGAGGAAGCCGGAGTACCCGGAGAGAACCCATGCATGCTCAGGGAGAACATGCAAACTCCATGCAGAAAGACCCCGGGCTGGGAATCGAATCCAGAACCTTCTTGCTGCAAGGCAGTGCTACCCACCTATATTTTATATATTTTTTAAGAGTTTTATCTGTTCCGGGAACTCTTGTAGAATCCCTAGATATGATTTTAAGATGAAAATTATTAATAAAACATTATCAACAATCCAGAGCATCCTCTCATCCAAATGTCGTGCTACTCCAGAGTATCTGTTTTATTATTATTATTATTATTTTTGTTTGGGTATTGTAAAAAATAAAAATAAAGATTTATATATTCATTCATTCATTCATTCACTATTTCAGTCAGAGGCTTCTCCAGATCCCCTGCAAGACAGGCCACTACAGGAGAGTCCTCTTGCCATCAGCATCTATAACTCATTAAATGTTTGGCATTTAATGAAACAATAAGATTTTGCTCCTAATTTTATAGAAGCCGTTTTGGGGACGCCCCCTTATCTTTCAGCCTGACTGTGTAAAAAACAAGATCCAAAAGCGCATCATTTGGGTTATATTCTCAGGTTAAACTAGAAGAACATATTTAGATATCAATATCACACTTCTTTATCCTGTTTGTTTAAACAGAAAGTTAAAACCAATGTAGCTTTAAATGCTTTGCATTTATTTTGTAAAAGTCTCTATTAAATGTGATTATGAACATGTTAAGTAGATCTAATCTTTGCTCAGCATCTGCAAAACCTGATGCAGTATCAGTAGTATTTACATTACCTCTGTGCTCACCTCATGTCACCTCACAGAGGCTTAGGGAGCAGCTTAACCTAAATGGTTGCTCAGTGTAGCTATACAGTAACAGATTTAAGTAACACTGGTCCAAAAGAGCAGGTTTCTGCACTTTGTGTGTGTGTGTCTTCTTTTGTTTTGTTTTTTTCAAATGAAGGGTTAAATGTTTTGGGTACTAGGGTACCCAGACACCCACCTCTGTTTTTCTCCTTGACATCCTGTCCATGAAAACCACAAACAGGATAAGTGACAATGGACACATTTTAAGCAGGAGTCAACCCCACTATGGCACCAAGTTTAAGTTTGGGCTGAGAATGCTGACACAGGTTTTGCTTTGGTATGTAACGAGCAGGTAGCCCTTAAAAGCAGCAACCCTCTGAATGCATTCTTCTGACCGAACCGCAACCGATAAAAAAATTCCCCTCAGGAATCTTGCGAGGATAAAGAATCTGGTCCAGACTGAAAGCCACACCGCTGCTCTTAATATCACGCCTCTGCAGCAGGTTTTAGTTTATTTTCCAACACCACAGAATAAACTTTCCCAGGAAGGCTGAAACAAGCGATCCCTCAATTATTAGGTCTCAGTTTTCTGTGCTCCCGCATGACATCTTTGAACCTCGCCCTATTTCTCACTCAAGATGTCCTAGTTTGACATTAACGGATGTTAATGGCAGTGATGATTTTAAAGATTATTTGTCCTGACATAAAAACTGTTTTTGGTGGCATCTCTGGTAAACCACAGTAAAACAAACAACAAGGGTAAGAAAACTCTAATACTTTTTTCCTCTAAGACCATGCCACAGAATGCTTTGTTGTCAGTTAAAAAGAGAGGAATCTATTCTCAGGTTGTAAGAATACTGAGAAAGTAAAAAAAAAAACACTTCTAGTTTTAAAGTATGGATATCATTAAAAATGGTTTTCTTATTCCTTGAGACAAGAATTCTCTTTCTCCATCTTGTTGTAAAGCCAAGACAGAAAGAAATCCTGATTGAGGATCTGGTTTTCTGTGTCCCCTCCCCTACAGCCCCCCCTCCCCCAGTCTTCCCCGAGCTTCCCTGGTGAGACAAGCTGAACGGAGACCCATAATGAGCCTCTGTCTGTTCCACACAGTGAGCTGTCTGAGGCTGTGATGTGTCACTTGAGCGGGGCTTCTCCCTTCAGATGTCTGGGTGCAAAAAAAGGGATTCCTTCACAAAAGTGTTTCCAGTTAGAGGGGATGGGTGGCCTTCAGTCAATGCACAGCCTATGATACATACAGTAGACGTCACTATGTAGGACAGTTTCCATTTCTGAGCTCTGGTATTCTTTTGTTGGAAAGAGAAGATAAAAGTATTTTAACCTTTTTTTTAGAGCTTTTTGTCTAAAGCACCTCTTTTGACTTTTGTGTTAAGCACCTAAAATGATAAGATTTGCTGTATCTGACTTGCATTGCCCAAATGAAGTGCTTCCATCGATGGTTTAAATGAGTTCTTTTTTGGTTTGGGTAAAGAAGGCAGGCGTGGAAAGCACATATCTGGCCCCCGCAGCAGGAACTGCAATCTGACAGCCGCTGCCTGGAAGGACGGCGTCTGCTGCTACGCCTGATAGACCTGGTTGTTTCTGTCTGAGGACGTTAAATGTTTTCACACAAGACTGAGGAGGTTTCTATCAGAGCAGCACTGTTTAAAGTGCTTGAACTTTGGTTGAACTCATGTCTTTTATGTAAAAGAAGCCTCAAAATGCTCCAGAAATAATAGTTGGACATGCTTCTTAATACAAGGTGCCTAAGTGCTTTTCATTGTTGTGTCTTTTCATTGGACCTTTATTCAAATAACTACTACATGATTTTAGATTTTAAAAAAAAACGAGTCTATGGAAATTTTTGTAACGTGGTTTGTTAGGTCTGCTAAAACCTGTAGTGTTCACATCTATAGATATAACCTAATAAGGTTATATCTGAAAAAAATATATATATTAATTTGATATTTGCTTATTTCAATGATTTCCTAATGAGTGTTTATGAAATCAAGTGATACCATTTACTCTGTATACGACTGAAAAGGCAAGTTTCGGTACATTTGTATCTCGTCGTTCCATTTTATTTGATATATATTTATTTAACATTTAATTAAATTTTGATCATATTTTCATATTTTTAACAAGGTATACTTTTTCTTTTTTTCTTTTTTTTTAAGTATTTGCATTAGTGATATATTTATATAATTTTTTGAGTGTATGTATATA
>NW_015150485.1:1289583-1308030 GCF_000732505.1 Cyprinodon variegatus | reverse complement strand
TATATATATATATATATATATATATATATAGGCTTTTTTTGTTTTCTTGGGCTCCCCCTACTGTTGTTGGGTGTAATACTTGTGTGGCTCAGAGATCCGAACAGGAAGGAAATCATAATATTCAGTGTTTTTTTTTTGTTTTTTTTTTTGTTTTTTTACGTATTCATGACTTGGAAAAGGCTGGATGATAACTGGAATCTTGAATAAAGATTATAAATATGAAGAGCTGTAATACTGTAAAAAATGTTTTTATATTTTTATTTTGTTTTCTTTTCTTCAAAGCAAAATAAATACTTTTTTTTAATGTGTCTCAAAAACTTTGTAACTCCCTTAGTGTCGTCCTTACATTAAATGTTCTTAAAAGTCACTTTTTGCATTGCATTGCCTCTGGCCCTCCTGCCATACCCCCATTGCTCTCTGACCAGGTTACACATTTGCTACTCACGCTCAATCTCCTCCACTTTGTCAAGATGACAGCCTGCCAACTGGAATTTCAATTTTAAGGAAGGAGGACAAAAAAGACCCAGTGAGTCAAATATAGCGAGGAGAGGGGGTGACAAGCCAAGAAAAAAAAATGAGGTTAGTTTGTCAAAGAAGTACAACTAAAGTTGTTGAAAGTTGTAACGACGGTTCTCTCTACAGTACAAGCTTTGCAGGGCTGTTCATTTTTACACAAAAATGTTTATGCATGAGTTGACTGTAAATAAGTTCTTCTCTTCTTGAAAGTGGGATTTAATACAGCCTAAGTACGTTAAGTACATTATCGGAATAAATGCAAAGAATAATATGAATTAAGGTATTTACAAGATTTAACAAGCATGGTTTCAAAATCTATAGTATTTTAGAAAGTGATAGAAGGGGTTCTATATATGATTTCACAGACAGGGTGGTATTGATGCTTAAATATATTTCAAATTAAGATTAACAAAATTGTATGTCTGCTATTTGAGACTTAATGTAAGTTATTTTAATTATTGTTAAGAGTTGGCTAGAGATATTCTAAGAAATCAGAGTTGATATTCTAATTCAGCGTATACATTAAAATAAAATAAACCAACATTGTACTCAAAAATATGTATTTTAGGTTTGCCCTTTTTATAGAATAATTTACATCTCTATATGTAAAGTAAACATTATTATAGTTTGAAATATAGTTTGTTCTTATATTCCTCTCTTCCTAAATTGCATTGGGACTCTTGACTATTGTATATTAGCTGATTAATCAGCTGTATCTATGTTAAAGCTGATGTAGGCTGTTTATTGTTAAGTCTAATTCCTTTTAGGAATTGTACCGTAATTTTCCTTTAAAAAATGTTAACATTCAAAGACAGTAAGGGATATCTTCTACCCTTTGACGGTGAACAGAGATCCCTTCTGTGAGCAACCCTACCTATCAAACTGACAGTTTAGAGTAAGAGTTGGAAAAAGCTGGTCACTCAGTGAATCATGTGGCTGAATAATGCAACTAGGTCAACCACTGCATAAAGGGTGGATGATATTAGCATTGCATTTTATTGCAGTATTTCTGATTTTCTTCTGCAAAGTTAAATGTGACAATACCATTCCATAATAAAGAACATTTTCTGACATTATATATCTTTCAACAGTCAAAACCCTATGATATATTTTATTAATTGGCTGTATCACTATAACAGCCACATTATTTACCGCAACAATGGTAATAAACAGTGCATGATATCTATGTTCACGCGTTGATTTGTAATTGGAGCACTTATTAGTCGTCTTTTGGAACAAACCAACTGTTTCAGTTATAAAAAGAAATCCCTTATTTGAGAAATATGTCAGCTGTTTTAGTAAAACCCAATGTGTTTGTTCGATTTTGGTTTAAGCTGTGTGTCGATCTCTGAATTTGCTGTTTTGGACCTAAAACAATAATGTGTTTTTCAAGTGTCAAATTTGTTTGAGTTCTGCCACCTCTACCCATTGATTGTAAGGTACATGGTCATGTGGTAAAAAGGCATAAAATGTTCTTTGTCATTTGATATATGGTAAAAGCTTTTGTCATACCTTGTATACTACTTTGCACAGATTATACTATGCACATAGATAATGACTCAAAGCAGCCCTAGGATAAAGCCCTGAGGAACTACATTTGAGCTTCTTCTTCTTACTGAAGTTTGCATAAATAATAAGGAACAGAATACATCGGTCCACTTTGTTTTGGTGAACAGCAACTATCTGGAAAGGGGCAGATTAGATCATCAGGAAAACATACTTTTTTAATTAGTCTTGAACTATAACTTGTTAAACTTTAAACAACTCTAATAGCCATAGCGAGTTCATGGAGTTCAATTAGGACCTTTGCTTCCCTGCAATATCTCCAGCCTCCAAATCAAAGGGTTCTAGGAACAGGATGATGAGAATTGTTTGAGGCGTTGAAGCCATCAGTCGTAGTATGACAGTGATACTTTGAAATGTGCAAGAAAAGTAGAAGATACAAGGAGTTAATATAAAATACAAATTCAGGCAGCAAACCTAATTATTGAAACCCAACACTGGTCTTACTTTGTGCCATAGAGGACCATTAAGATGATTGAGAGATGATTTAAAATATAACACCATCGATATTGAGTTTGATCACCCTTCAACAACGGCAACGCAACATCTTGAAAGTGACACATTCGGCAGAGGGGACAGTACCAACCTTTAGGCAGAGTTAGAAAACAGCTCTGCAGTAAATACGACACTCAGATATAATTAAAACTTCTGACTCAGGGTCATAAGAGGAAAACTTGTCACTTTTATTTTCATTTACTTTCTGTGAATTAAGGTGTCACAAAAAAGTGACACCTCTTGATTTTTAATTGCATGACAGAAATGGAATCACCTGTCAGGGTCCTTTTTCCTCTCAGATTTGTGTAAATTGTGATTGTGCTAATAAACCTCTGGTGATGCTCCTGATGATTTCCTGTTAAGCTATTTTGCTTTATTCTGTTTGGGATTTTGTCTTGATTGAATCTAAAATAATTAAGCTGTTATAATATCTTTGCTTTTCACACAACATTTTATTTGCTGCAACTATATGTACAGTCAATACATGACAACATGTTGGATAACATATTTGAGTCTTTCAATTTTAAAAAATTGAAACTCTTTTATAGATCCATTACAAACATATTACTGATCCTTGATCCTCTCTGTCGTTGTAGGGGACAGCTGTATAATCAGCTATTTTTCCTTTTATGTTTAAGCTATGAAGTTGCCAGATAAAGCATTTCTGTTCAAAAAAAAGTAAGGCACCGCAAGTGTCTGCAGCCTCTGGTGTCTGTTCTGCTCTCACCTTCCTCATTCACTCTGTGCTTTTCTTTCTTCTTTGATCAGCAGATCAAGGCTTGGAGTGAAGCATGGTTCTCCTTTTTTGTGTTTTTGTATTCTTTGTTCTCAGCCTGATACTTCTAGACATCTTTTAAAGCTACAGTGTGTAATAATTACAGGGATATACAGTCAGAAATGTAATATATTATACATAACTATGTTATTTATCATCATCTACGAGCTCAGCCTCTTAACCTTAATATTTGCGTTGCCTTAGAATTCGTTATTTATAATTACATAGGAGTGGGTCTCGCAGCCATGGAGGCAGACATCTTTGCGCTATGGCAGCGCAGAGCCAACAAACTAGCGATTGCGAGATCGCCAAAACGTCACAACGATGTAGAAAAAATAACGGGTATATTTATTATCTTAAGTCTACATGAAATCTATACCCTACACAAACTAATGAAATACTATCTGTAAAATTATCTATGTAAACAAACCTCATCACTTGAGAAGGTAGTTGATGCGGACGTCGTGGAAGACATTTTGTCCCGTAACGCTCGCCGTACTGTTGGGGGGGAGAAGCGGTGGGGGGGAGATGTTCATGTTGCTGCAGTCTGCAGTCTGACCGCTAGATGTCGCTAAAAGTTACACACTGTAGCTTTAAAACTGATGATAAAGCTGTCGGTAGTCACTGCTGCCACCCTCTGCTTTAGGGGGAAACTGCTTCTTTGCCAAATTATGTTCAAGAATACTTTAAAAATTCCTGGATTGGGATTGTCATCTGAATTATCACAAAAATATAATGGATTATTTGGATTTTCCTTAACATGAGGCGCACATCTGGTAAAAAGGCAATTGGAATCAAAGCTCTTAACTTTTCAATTAGTCCTGCTAACAGACAAACAGAACCGACTGAAAACAAAACCTCCATTCAATTAAGTTTTATTTTTGGTCCAAAATTACTTTAAAAGTCTTTAAGACATTAATTGGATTGAGCTGTTACTGGTTATTTTTAAGATCTAATCATAGTAAAGTGTGCCAAAATGTATATAATAATAGGGCATCGGTATAATTGAACTTTTAGGCAATAATAAAATTTGCTGTGTGTTTTCTCATAGTAGGATCAGATCTGAGTTCAAAAGTGGCATCACCAAAATGCCATGGCACTCCCGAATGGCACGTTGCCACCATTAGAGACATTACCAGGCCTCATGAGAGAGAATTATTTACCACCATGGAGCTGTAGCGCGGTGGCCAGAGAACTTTAAAAGCCATTCGCCCTAATCGGCATGTATTATTCTTTCTTTTTTGTGTCTCTTTGTGTTGGCTGACGAGCATCGCCCCCAGCTTTGTTCACATCACACAAACAGGCTGTTAGCAGTGTTTTCATAGTCAGGGAATGTGAAATATATTCAGTGAGAGAAGCTGGAAGAGAAGGGGTGAAGACTGAGGAGAATAAGGTTTGTGGGGGATGGGATGGGAAGTTGGAAGAGCCGTGCTTTGTAAAGATCGGCCAGCGTTGGCGTGGGCTTCTGGCCGTCCTTAAAGGTTAACCGGCAGCATCCCTTCCCTTCGGTCCAATGTGACATGACACCATCGTCGCCTAGTTTGATGTGATGTGCTTTTATGTCGACAAGTCTTTCACTTTCTTTCTCGTTGGACATCAATGCAGGGTGGCAGCACAAAGAGAACCCAATTAATTTTTTTTTTTTTTAGTTTTCCCCCTTTTTCAACCGTCACAAACGGACACATGAAGATGCATGCCATACAGTGTTCAGTGCACAGATAATATCTTTGGTCACCTCTCTCTGGCATTGTGTCCCTTCAGAGAGAACATTAATAAGACATGAGTCCTTCTGAAGCCTTGCTGCTGGCTTTTAGATTCAAAGTGACATAATCTTACCCCAGAATAACTTCCTCCCACCTTGGCACGGACCCTCCTACACGTTCAGCTTCCCTCTGTGATTCTAAAGTCCAGTGAAAAAATAAGTCTAATTCCTACTGCGGCTTCTTAGAGTCCAAAAGTCCTTAGTCCAGATCACACATTTTTCTCCCCACTAATTGCACACTTGTTGGCAGTAATAAAGGCTAGTCACACTTCTTTTTTCTCACATTCCCTCACTTACAGCTCTTTTTTTACTGCTAGATGACTAGAAATACTAGAAATGGCTAGAAATACAGTGATTTGACATTTTTCACACTGCTAGTAAGGGTCAATTTCTTTAAAAGGGATGCCAACGATTTGCAAATCAATCTGTATCAGATGTTCTGAGTAAATATGAAATTTAGTTTACTAATAAGTTAAAAGATATTTTCATTAATGAAACAAAGCTTAGCTATCCAACCAACCTGGATGCAATAACTGTCAACACTGCAGATACATCATTCATCTTTGCAGACTAGATTTAATTACTTCACATTAAACAGCTTTTAGGCATCTTTTTTTGCTAGATGTGACACAAGCCATACCTTTGGCCATGGGACCTTACCCTAGATCCCATTTTTGATCAAATTATTTCATATTAAATCATAAACACTGAGTTTAACTGAGGGAATTTAGGCCTACAGTGTTTTAGATGTTGTAATGGGATCTTTTGTGGTTTCCTGGATGAGTCATAAATATGCTTAAGTTAATTCTGACTGGTTGGTCACTTCTGGGAAGGCTTAATAGTGATCATTTAGTCTGCTTTAAAATGTAAGGGATATTCTTTACAAGACATATTATGTATAGTAGAGATCTGGCAGTAATCGGGCCTAAGTCTGTCAGGTGAAATTAACATTGTGTTATGTTCTCGTACTCATCGTCTTGCACTTTATCCAGGATGGGGTCAGCAGTCTCAGCAGAGACTCCCAGACTTCCCTCTGCGCAGACAGTTCTGCTGGGGGAAGCCCAAGGTTCTTCTATGCCAGCTGAGTGACATAGTCCTTCCAGCGTGTCCTGGGTCGTTTCCTAGACAGCATCCCAGTGGAAGATGCCTGGAAGACCTCCCGAAGGAAGCATCTAAAAAAAATGTCTGAGCCATTTTACCTGACTCCTCTCTTTTCAGCACAACAGAGTGGTGCAGCATCCGCAGTTGCATTATGTTTAGTTAATTTTTTTCCGTTCAATTTTTTCTTGTTTTTTTTGTATTTTTTTTTTATGTACTTCATTTTTTATGCAGTTGCTTTCAGTGTTTTATAAATCTAAATACTTTTATTTCTTCTGTTTTTCTTTTGTTTGTTTTTTTAACCATTTTTCTCGTTTTTCTCTTTTTGTTGTGAAAGGTCTTTACTAATAAAGCTTTTCTTTGTTATAAGGTTAAAGGATTGGTGAAGTCACACTCTATCCTTTTCCCCTGTTCAGCTCCTTGTACTCATGGCTGACACTAATGATGCCTTTTCATCACACCCTGCTTGTAATTAATGTGTTGCTTGTGTGGCAGAGCTCAGTCTTCGGATCTAGTACTGTAACTCTGGTGATGCCGAGCATCCATTGACCTCCTTAACACCTATATCGACCTTTTTTCCACTCTTCATGTCCAGGCAACAATATGACTCTCAGTTGCACACCTCAAAATCCCTCTGGTGAAACTCTTCCTCACACCTCTTTCTATTCCCTCTGTAGTGTGATGAGGGGTGGGGGGTGGGTGCTGTGTCAGATCATAAATAGTTGTTGGAGAACTGCATCTCATATGCATGCAATAAACTGAATACATTAGGCCAACAGAATAATAATTTCCATATTTCTATGTTAAAGAATGCATCAAGTATTTTCCATTGAATAGTCTGTAGGATCTGAGGCAATTTTCAGTAATCTTCTCCAACAGTTGTAACCATACCTGAACAGGTGGCCTGATTCTTTAACCAGCTCATACCTGCTTATGAAAATATACAGACATGTAGGCTATAATCTCTGCATAAATTACTTAAAAAATATGAATTTCTGTTTTAAAGCAGCAATATTTATAAATATTATTGTTACGCAAATTAATTTACATTTGGGATAACTGTTGCTTATCTATTTTAAATTAGAAACAGTTTAGTTTTTTCTGTAAATAGTAGGGATGCACCAATTAATCGACTGGCCCATTGACCTGCCTTGATTTCCTTAATCTTGGAAGATCAGTGATTGGCAGATGCTTAATTGGAAAACAAATCTACCCGCGCAATGATCTGAAAATCACCCACTGCCAAGGGTCAGTGGCACCTCAAGAAATGTTTCATAGGGGTGGCCAGATGGGGCCACTAAAACTAAAAGCCATAATTTCAGGGTTTGAATCTACTATTGTGGTAAACCTGCCTGTAAAAATCATAAAGACTTAAGTAACCACCTCATATCATGGTTTATTGTGTGATTTTTAATGTTACATCGTTGGCTGTGCATAATGAGATGAAATGCTAAACTGATGATAATACAATTCACACTGGCCAGTGGGGTGGCCACGGCATTACACAGGTTGGCTATGGCCACCCTTTTGTGGCACCACTGCCAATGGTGCAAATTTTTGTATATATTTTAGAGCAGTTATTTGGGAAGTTTTAATTATTTTACGGATACTGGTTGACGTTGTTTAATATCTCATTATATATTAAATATTGAACGTGTGTTGAATTCTTATAAACACAATTGGTGTCCCAGGATGGGGTTTAGTATAGTCGTGAGTGTTCCAGTTTGTCACAAGGGACCCGGCGTTCGATTCCCTTGACAGGGAGATACACATACTGTATATATATATATATATATATATATATATATATATATATATATATATATATATATATATATATATATATATATATATATATGCTACTTATGTAAATCTCTTTGAATAACAACATCTGCTAAATGCATAAACATGAACAGTTATTGAAAAAAGTCTGTATCCGAAAAATTTGGAATCATTGCTGATCTTCTTCAAGATCAGTAATTATGATTGGTCAGAAATCTGCAGTTGGTGCCCCCCTAGTAAATATATTACCATAGGAGCTTCTAATCTCTACTCAAGATTATTTTAAAGTAGGAACCTTATTTTAAAAATCAATCCTTAAGGCAAAGAGATATGAACTGATGTGCTTTGTAAACATTTGTCTTGTGAATTTCTAACCCAAAAGTTAAAGGCCACATGTTTGGAAAAAGCTAGTTTTCTGTTGGAGGTCCAGGAGGTGATATTGCTTTCGATATGCATAGTGTGTCCATGGTATGTCACACCACTCCATCAATCTGATAGATGAAGGCAGACGTGGTGTCTCACCCCTCTTCCCTCACACCTCTGGCTTATTTCACACTTTTCAGCTTCCTCACTTCTCTGCCAGCCATTGGTCATACTATATGAAACAACGTGTCTTTGACTCTTCTGATTCTCTGTCATTATGACCAACTTGTGAACTTTCACTTTGCCTTCTGAGCAGTAATATTGTCAGTAAGATGTTGCACTATTATTCTGGGGCCTCACTAATGTGAAGATTACTTATTTTTTGGCATGTCTATATTCATGCCTCTGACACTGATGTGGAAACAGACTTTATGGAAATATGTGAACATTCCCATCTGTAGGCACAGACGGCTTATTCAACACACCCACGTTTGCATTCTTTTTATCCAAAGGGATAAAATTGCACAAGTAAGGAACTTAGTGGAGGCAATGTGAATCAAAATCTTTCCTGAAGAGACGTCATTTTGTAAAAACATGAAATGAAGGATTGAACTGCCAACCTTTCAGATGAAAGAATGTCTTTCCATTTGATCTAGAACTGGATCCATATTCCCATCACTGTCCTGTCATTGTTACATACGGTTGGACTGACCTGTGCAGTCATTCATCGCTGGCTGTAGAAGGTTTTTACTTTTCATGTTAAAAATCTCTCAGCCACTTTAGAAATGTTCTGCTGTGAACTGAATGACTTCCTTTCATTGGACACGCTTAGTCAGGGACATTAAGAACCTTGTTGTTCGGGACTGTGATTGACATATTTGATCATATGAGTCGACAGTTTGCATTGATCCTGCTCTATTCATTATGTAGAGGCCTTTTTCAACAATGTGAAGGTTAAAGCGTACCTGAAGAAGAATGAAGATGCAACTAACCTGTCCTGTCAGGGTCTGCAGTCTTTATAGAGCGTGGAAGTTAATCATTTTTGTCTTCCTTTTCAGTGTCATTTAATTTGTTTTAAATTTAGAATGATGTTTTGGCCATAGCAGTTGTTTTAGATACAGTATTTGAATGAAAATGTTATCTGATTTATTGGGAAAACGTTAGGACTGCAACTAACGATCATTTTGCAAATCGATTAATCTGTCAATTGTTTTTTCAATTAATCAATTATTGCATAGCAAAAGATTCCTTAAAGAAGACATTTTATGTAATCAAATGAGATGAAATAAAATTTTTCAAATTAGGAAGGCCGGATAGAGAATACTGACAGACGAAAAAGATTTTTTTTTAATCTATCTTAAATGCAAAATGTTCATATTTTTGTTTACAATCTAGGTATAGATATTGTTTTGTCAGGGTTGCTCTGTCAGCTAAAGGCATATTTACTCTCTCTGTACTCTAGTTAATGATTTATTGATTACTAAATTAGTCTACGATTATTTCAATAAACAATTAATCTAATTAATTGTTTCAGCCCTAAAAAACATTAATTCCATGAAGTCATTGCTTTGTAGTATTAATGATTGTTTTGTGTATGAACTTCTGTTTATAGATGTTTTTTTGATGTTTCGATCATGAGGAGGTTTGGAATTTAGTCTATTGATGAACACGCTGGGGAAGATTCTCACTCATCCAGGTCATAGTCATTCAAAAAAAAGTTAAAAAACAATCCACTGGACTTTATTTCCAAATGCGAATCCAGACATTTTGAATTGAGAAAGCTTCCTGGATAGGGAGCAAAATGTCTTCAAACTTGGAAACAAAGTCCAGTGGATTGTTTTTTAACTTTTTTGGAATGTCTATTGATGCACCTTTCATTTTTACTATCTTAGCTATTCTATTTAAAATGTGCCAAGACCCTTGTCTCCAAGAGAAACCAATCTTTTTGTTATCATTATCTTTATTTGACTTTGCAACTTTTGTATATTTCTGTCTGACCCCTGCAAACCTCATTATTTGGAACTGGCGGGCAGTACCTGGCATTTTGCTAAAAGGGCCAGAGTTGCATTCCAAGGGATGAAGCCAGAGAATTTGCAGCCTTTTCAGGCTCAAACTCAGCCAACCTGCTCTAAATTCATCGACCACTGGCCCTCCATTACTGTGCTCAGCAATTTGACTGTTATTTGTTGTTCTGCTAGACTTTATTTGCTTTAAACCGAATACCTTAAATTGTGGGCAAATATGCCTGCTTTGGACTCATCTGTCTTAAACAATGTTCCAAAGGTTTATGTCTCCATGAATGAAGGCAGGAACTGGAGAATTTCATTTGCAGAGAGGAGAGATTAAAATTATCGGCACATAAAAAGGCCGTCAGGTTATAAAATGTTTTGTCCAGTTTAGAAGTTCTTAAAAGTCCTCAACTGACATTAACCTATAAGTCTAACCTAATGCTCTCTTTTTTACTTACATATTCATCTGCACTTTTTTATTTTACCTTGTATGACTTAATGTCTCCAGTGTTGTCAATAGTGTTTTAGTTGATCCAAAGTTTTTTTCTTTATTTAGGGGAAGGACAAATGATGTTGAGTTCTGAAAAACACCACCACCACTATCCATTGTTTATCAAGCCAAAGTTTTATTAAAAGGAATAGTTTTGGGTTCAGCTTTTGTGGGGGTAGTTGTATGTCCAGTATCTGTTTGGTTGCCTTCTTTCAGGCATTGTCCCTCAGAGTGGGTTTAAACCTTAATTAAGATACACCTTCCTCGACTTGAACCAGACATGCTTGTTTAATCAAAGATTTAAACATTGCGTGGTCTGTTCTTGGGGCAAATGGAAAGATTTTTTGACATAATTAAGTGCATATCTAAAATCTCCACTGATGATTTGCCATCTGATTAGCAACGCCTAGCTGCAACTTTATATATCTAATCCTATGGAAGCAGGAATGGTCTGCTTAGTTTTGCCTATGTCTGCATAAAGGATTTCCTACTTTTCATGCATCCATAAAGCAGGGATATTGTTCTGTCAGTATCCTGTGATTTCATAAATAATGCAGAAGTGAGGTTATGTGATTATTAGCACCTTTTCTATCTTTATAAGGCTGCCGTTAGTTCCATTCATAGACCAGTTCTTATGAAATACCAGATTCAAATATTTTGTAGTTGGTATGTAGATGCTTAAATCATGCCTGTAAACGTATCATGTAACAGGAATGTCTTTTTTTTCAATCCTAGCACATCTGATCTTATTGAAAACTGAAATGTCAGTCTTAGTCGCTTCAGTTCCAGCATCTCCACTTCGTTGCATTTCTTTCTCTTTCTTTGACAGTTCAGTTTTTGTCATATCTTTTTTGCTTATTCCGCATGTTTTAGCAACCTAACATAAAATTTCCTCCCTTTTCAATGGGATCTCAATCCCCCATTAGGATCGACTTTTCTGCATTGCCATCCAATATGCAGAGATAGTGATTATATCCACAGAGATATGTGACATAATAGACTGTAAACCTCCATTCAGGAAGTTGCATGTTTTTGTTATGATTATGAGCTGCATGAATTTAAAATACATTATCTGTTTGCTGAGAATTGCTTGCAAAAATCATTTGTTTATGAGCTATACATTTTTTATGAATCTGGAACATTTTAAGTCTCAAATATCTTCAGATTATGTAAAGAAAGAAAAGCATGACACAGCCTTGATATTACAATGTTTCCATTCCCCTGCAGCTGTGAATGGAATCTGCTCCTATGGTTTAAACTGTTCCTCGTCTCCTCCTGCTCCTCTCCATCTGTCAGGAGCATTAGGTGTCCCACAGACAGGGTCTTAATAGCTGTGGAGCGAAGGGGACAGGACCTCTAATGGAAACCCTTTGTTCAGTTGTCACTACCTCTGCTCCCATGGAAACACCCTGCTGGCCAATCAGACAAGCCTTGGACTATAGCGGAGGCTGCATAGATCACACCCAACTATCTCTATCTTTCCTTTTTCTCTTCTTTAAATTAATTTCATCGCCTGCTATTATTTTTCAACGAGACAAAAAGATGAAAGTTAGATTTTTATCATAATCTGTTTATAGAAACATGGAATTAAGCTTGTTCTTATCTGTATTTAGTAAAGCTATATCACTCTCTAATGTTGCAATCGTCTGTTTAATTTTGCATTGACATGAAAAAACTAATTGATTTCCTTTTTGAAGAGATGTGAATACCAAACACAGTAAACAAGAGTAAATACAAGAGCAGTTTTGAAATAATTTTTTTATCAAGAAAAAGATTTTATTCAAACCAAAGGAAGAATTTTCTATTTTCAAATAATTGAAAATAACATTTCGTGTTATGTTCATATGTGAATGAACTATGATTAAACACAATTTAATTGGCTGACTTTCACCTGTCTGACAAACTGAAGTATAGGATATCAAAAAGCGACACGTTATACCCAAAATCTAAATATCCAGAAGCAGGTAAGAGAAATTGTGATTAACATCTTTTAATTTGAAAAGAGTGATGAAACTATTTCTATAAACTATTAAACGGTCCATCCAAATGCTTCAAATTTTCAAGGATTCATTAGCCAAAGCAGAACTGTGTAAAGGCAGGCATACACTAAACAATAACTTTTTTTCATTTTTGTACTCAGGTACAGCTCAGACTATACAACAAAACCACAAGGTTTAAAAATTCACAGATTACAATAACTGTTCTTACACTGTACTGTAATCGCACTGATGCGATCGTACTGCTCACACTGTGGACTCACCAATCTGGAAGTAAAGTCGGAAAAGAAGATGATTCCCTTGCTCGCACATGCCTAATTGAGTAGGTTTTGGTAAATTGACTCGTAGCTCTGCTTTAACAGCAGGAGCCATTCACGATCAAGTAGTCATGATCAGGCCTCATTAGCCCCCCTGTATAAAACACAACGTAGGACACGCAATGAGGTTGAAATTGGACCATATCCAAAAATGTTCTTGTACGACTGTAAATTCAGCCAAAAAAGTGCAAATAAATCTTATAGTGCATGTCTGCTTTAAGTGGTCGCCATGATAAGTGCTGTTTGAATAGTGCTGGCAGTAAGGAAGAAGCTAGAAAGCTGAAGCTAGATTTATTGACAGTGACCTCCAAACATACCTATCTGGTGTTCAGGACCTCCATGAAGCTTAACAAAGATACATAATTTCCTCGTGTACAACTTGTTTGATACATGTTAATATACATTTTCATATGTTTTTGGTTTTATTATGGAAAACTTCAGTAGTTTTCTTTGCATTGGGCGGAAGGTTGCCCAGATTCGCCACAGCAATCCAGCGTTCATTTCCTACCCTTCCTCGTGTTCACACTGAGTGAAGAAGAAGCTAAGAACGTTCAGTTTAAAGGGAACGCTTTTGGATCATTATTCAAAGATGGAAGTTATGAGCTAGTTTTAAAACTAATGATTCAACACTAACACAGAAAACTATGGGAGAATTCTGAGGAGAAAACCACGACTCACTCAGGATAACATAAACAAAAATAATTGAGGATCCTCAGGAAAATATTATGTGAATCTTCACTGCCCGCCAGTTAAAAACTAACAATAGTAGTGGCTACTGTAGGAACCATATAACCGGCTGTAACATATTGTATTCCAAAGCACTTCAGAGGGATAAAAACATTTGTAAACTAAGACTATGGGATAAATTTAAGGGTAGATAAGTGGTTTGTTGTGATAAGATCCAAGAAGTCCAACAAAGACGTGTTGAAGCAGTTTCTGTGGGTGAGAGGTCAAACCAGAGATCTTCTCTGATCAACAGTTGCTTGATGAATATTTTCTGTGTTAAAGCAAGAGGGAATCTTTGTTCCTTCATGTTTTAGAAGCCAGAGCTCACAGCTTATCCCTTCCCTCGAGTGTACAGGAATGCCTCCCCCTTGACTTTGTATTAGTTGGATGTGAGTTGGCTTCGGCTGCGTGCGTCTCGCCCCGCTAAGTCAACACGGTGCTGTGTGATAAGGGTTTTAGAGGGAAAGAAATACAGCAGGAGAAGAGGGGAAGGATGCCAAAAGGATCATGTTTATCTCAGTAGACGGCACGAATATGGAAAACTGCACGGGAATCTGTAGGATTTATCTCCAGCAAATATAGGTTATACATGAATGAATGGAGATGAGGGCTCTGATGATCAGAAATACAAGGATAATTCTGATATAGATGTATTTACATTATAAGTGATGTTATTTCTTTCAATTAAACATGATTGCCATATAATTTAACCATTTAAATGATGTTTTAAATGGTTAAATTTAGTCTGAAATTTGATATTTAATATTGAAACCGGAATACATATTACTCTAAACAGAATATTGTTAGAATAGTATCTATAATAGGTTATATTCTGACATTTTACAATAGGCATAAATGTCAAACTATAAGCAAAAAATATTTGCTCCCATGTTTAGGTCTTTATAAAGTTCTAAATAACATTTTTATTTCCATATATTTAGCCCAGAGTAAATCAAGAAATCTTTTAAATGTTATTTACTAATTCATAAAATATATATTGGTCTTCATAAAATGTAATTAACAGATTATAAAAAAGTCTGGATGTTTGAAACTGATCTAATGCACACAGCTGCTCCCCAAAGGGCTTTGTGTAATAGGCGTCATTTAGCTCTTAAGAAATTTAATTTATTATATAAACTCCAGACAGATGGGGGTCGAAATTTTATTAGAACTAATTTCATATTTGTTTTTGCCTTTAAATATTTTTTTTTTTATGCAGAAAAGAGGTTACACATATTTAAATGATATATAAAATTTTCCATGAATTAGTGTTTTTATATATTCTTACCGTTCAATCTTTGTTGATTAATTAGCAGGGGCTGAAATATGTATTTACACTCTAAATTTAAATTTTTTTTTTATATTTTAGAACAATACGCTGAGAACCAAACCAGTCGGTACATTTCAGTGTTGATGAGTTTCAGAAACTCATCTTTATCTTTTTTATCAATTCAAATTCAGTTTTGAAAAAGTTTCAACCATTCATTTTTTTTATCGTCAGCTGTGAAAGTGATCTAGGCTCTATGTTATTTATTTACTTTATACAATTTCTCTCATCATAAATCAATTTGCAAATTAGCTTTGTCCGAATGAGGCTCAGCAGATCTTTATTGGGGGACAGTCATATTAGGGTTTTAGCTTTTTCAAATACAATTAGGCTTAATCATTTGGAGTTTTTTAGTTATTACTGAGCATCATAACTAACTTCCTTTCATCTTACGATGATGCATTGAATTAGGTGGTTGAAACATGACCACATTTGAGCATTACAAATGGACAATGATAAAAAAAAATGTTTTAAAACTGTTACTCATCTACTGAGGTGTGTGTATACACAGTCTCAGCCTGTGTGAATAACCTCGGCCCCGTGTAGAGCAGAGGAAATTCATATTTTTGTGCTACCAGTTTCTTAAATTGTCCACTTTCTGTCGTCTAATTTCTAATATCGATGCAAATTTTAAGATCATGGTAACTTTGAACCAGAACTCTGTTAGTAAGATCACACCTTTTATATGAGGGGCTGCAGCTCCACTGACCTGACACACTTCATGACCTAAATCATAGAGCAAGAAACCAAGAAATTCTGATTTATTGTCCCAAACTGCAAACACACTGATTACAGGACCTCCCGTCCCCCCTCCTGTCTTATCTGCCCCAGCAGAGGGGTGTGGGCAGACCCTTCTCCCAAAGGCCAACTGGATTAAACATGTCGGTCTAATCCTTCTCACTGTTTCGGCACTGCTTGTCATACTGACATGTGCTGGCCTCTCCTGTGCACGCAAACGGACAAACGCAGGCTTAGGTGGCTCTTCCTGATAAGACCACGAGGAAGCTTTAGCATCATGAGCTCAACATTGCCAGAACATTGGGAAATCCTGCTTCCTCCAATCGTCCTCACTTCGGTCTTATCATCACAACCTGCTTCAAAGCCCTAAACCCTTGTGTCCCTGCTCAGCCCCTGAGGTTTGTGTCATGGATCATCTCTGATGTTCACTATGTGAATCGACTTCATGATGCATGTTTTCAGTATGCTCTTTTGTTTCATAAAAATTGCTCAGTTTGGGGGAAAAAAAAGAAAACATCACAGGATTTCTCAATGAATTTTTCTTTAGAAATGTCTTTACCTATGTGCTCATATATATTAAACTTTACCGATTTTAGTTTTTAGCATTTTTCTTCAAATAAATGTGATTTTATAAATGTGATGTAAAATAAAGGACATTTTTAAAGCTTATATGAACCAACTTTACTCATTCATTCATTCTTTATTCATTCCAAAACTTCTTTTGATGGAATATAGATCATATAATTATATGGTCTATAATATATGTAGTGATGACTAAAATAGGGAGAATATATTCTTGTTTATATTCTTGTTTCTGAAGCTGTGAAATAAATCTGCAAAGCTTAAATTAAGCAGTAGGGGAAATATTCCTCAGCATCCTTTCAGGCTTGTTTTTTGGGCAATACTTTTTGTTTTGCTGATGATTTAAAGAAGGTAGAAATTTGTAAAATGTGTTATTGCTATTATGATCTTAGTAAAGCACCTTCAGGCATTTAGGAAGCTGGTAACCCCCAGCACAAGATTAAGGACACACATAAAGTGTGAGTGGGCAAATTTGATGGAAACAGTTGGGTTCAAAGTGATGCAGTTTTATTTCATCCACTAAGAGAAAAATAAACCCACGCTTGATCCTTCCTTTCACAGATTTTTGTTTCAGGTCAACATGTTGCTTTGTGAGTGCTTCAGAGCCTCAGCTCAGCAGACCTTGGTGTCAACATGAAATTCTCCAAGGGATATTTGCTCGGAGATGTTTTTAGACTTTGCAGGTTAAGTTGGATTAGAAAATAAACATTAGTAGGATTTTTTTATTTGTATGAAACAAATAAAACAAATAAAAAATAAATCCTTCATCCCTCTATCCAAACATCCATCCATCCGTTCCAAGGTCCGACTGTCTCTTCCTTCATACATCCACCTGCTCTTACATCGATCATGCTTCCATCCCTCCTATTGGCCGTTCATTTGTCCTTAAATCCATCCTTTCATCCATCTCCTCATACAACCTTATAGTGGAACCTGTAGTTTCTTTATTTATAGCCTGACATTTTGAAAATATTCCTTTCAAACTCTGAAAAATGATTAAAATCCCTACAGAGAAGTTGGAATATTTGAATCTAGAACAGAAAAGGTATCATTTAAAAAACATGTTCGAACCGTGGTTTGTGTGCGTTGATGCATACACCTCCTGACATGTCATGCAAAAGCAAGCAGAGGCATGTCGGGTGAAATGGCGTGAAACGGGACAGGTCATGGACATGGCTGCATCCCATTGGCAGGTGTTGACGAGGCTGCTGTGATCCACGCTGCACTATTTGCCACCGATGCCCTTTTTCGCTGAGGTTCACAGCAAATCAATGCTGTAGGTCCTGAAGTTAAATAAGCTCTAAAATTGATCGTCTGGTACATATTCCCATCAATACTTTATCGACGGCTGTAAGGAAAGGCATCGCAGGAAAAGCTTGAAACTTTTAACCTCATCAGCATCATGTTAAGCTTACACACTTTGCCTGTTGTTGCTGTTAGCTGGAATGCTGGATATCCGGCGTGTGGGCTTCCAGCTGTTCTGTTTGGCTCAGACGAAGCTCATGATGCGTCTTTAAATCAGAGGCAGCCCTCCTTCAGCTCTTTGGGACAGCCTGCAGGCTTTTCCTGCCCACACATATGCAGTGAAATCCCCTATAATCAAGCAGCTGCAAGGTCTGCTTTGAAGAGATTTGGAGCACGATGTGGCAGGTGCCAATCTGAGAGGAATCAGGATTTACGAAGGCCTGGCTCCTGATGGCTTTACCAAATTTACTGGAAGACTGAGCGCTGTCATTCATGAGGCTCTTCTTGATGGTTCAGAGCTGTACTATTGTGTGTGTGTGTGTGTGTGTGTGTGTGCTCACACCATTTATAAGATTAAATAAAAGAAGATTTTCTTTTACCTTTAGCTTACATGTGGAATGAATATATGTATGAAAAAAAAAAAAAAATAAAATAAAATATAT
>NW_015150485.1:1275498-1289509 GCF_000732505.1 Cyprinodon variegatus | reverse complement strand
ATATATATATATATATATATATATATATACTATATTCATTCATTAAATAAACCCCTAACAATTAAAACCAAGATATCGTGATAAGTGTATGTACATTGTTAGGTTTAAGACTAGAAACACCTCATATACTGAAAAAAACTCAAATAACATATATTAATTTTGAATGAGTGCAATATAATAATAACATTGTGGGTGTGAGCTATCTGCATATACAAACAGAGAGAGAGAAGAGCATAGTTAAACAAGATGAATAAAGAGACACACGAAATGGCAGAGTGGGTTTGTAAAAAGCAGAAAATCCTGAGGGTAGAGGGATTCATCCGTTCTTCCTGTCGCTCTATTATTGATGGACATGGAGGGTTTCCTCTCTGCCATCTGCTCCCAGCTCTCCCACTCATGCCCCATTGCATCATGGGTCCCGTTTTCTCAGGCTGGCAGAACCTGAGCAATACTGCATTTTAAACAAGTTGATATTTCCTACATATTGAGGAGAGTTTGGGAGTTAGCAACAAAAGGCAACAGAAAGTAAAAGGAAATTTTAGAATAACACACTTAAACTTTTATCTTCTACATCTTCATGTTTTGCCTGCTGCAGTGCATCCTTTCTTAAGGACTATATTTATGGTGAGGTTTTCAGCCACACCCTCCCCCTGTCAATTGCTTGCAACGGCTGCAGCTAATTTATGACAGTGCATATTCAGTAAAGCCCTGGTTGCCAAGGTGAAGCCCATTCTGCAGGTTACTCTATTGGCTGAAATTTGGTCACATGTGTTTAGGGCCTGGTGCCCAGCTGAGACAGCACGCCACATGACCACAAACAATAAAGGTTGGCGTGTGTTTGCATTTGGCTTCACTTTGTTGTTAATCTTAAGGTACAACCTCTCCTTGGGCTGTCATATGGAAAGTGGTTCAGCTTCAAAGCCCATAGGTGAAAGGGCAGTCTTGGATAAAGGCTCCTTTTGGGCTTTTGAATAAAGTAGTATAATGGTTCGGGTGATAGAAACTTAAGTTATCGCCCTATTGTTGGAATTGTCTTTTCCATATTGTTAATGATGTTAGAGATGCTTTATTCTCTGGCGGGACCTGAGTTAAGAGTCCCAGGGGAGACAGAGAGATAAGAAGAAAACTAATAATGTGCAGAGATCCAAAGGCTTGGACTGCATCAAAGGATCAGATTAGGGAAAGGGGAGGGAACAGGAGGATGAAAGGGAAGCAGAAAACATGGGCCTTTAGAAGAAAGAGCAATCAAACAGATAGGCCACCTCTGAGAAAGAACTGGAAGGCAAGAGACACAATAAAACACAATTGAGAAGGCAGAGTTCATTTGCAATCTTATGGAATAAATGCTTTCATGGTCTGAATAAAAAAAGGAAGTGGGAAAGTATTCAACAGACAGGTATGTGTATTTCCAAATTGTATTCCCCTTGCTGGAGACTTCATCCATCCATGGCGTGTGAACACAAATGGTAATCAGGCATAAAAACATGTAGGAAGGCTAAAAAACTGTATTTTTAGGACATGAAGAGCTTTATAAATGGGTATAATTTAACTTAATCAAATGGCAGCTTGTCAGGAACTTATGCAGTATCACTGTTTGTCATGGCCTTTAACCAACTCGCATAATCAAGTTAAGAAATGTAATACTGAGGCTACATAATTGACATAACTGAGGCTCCATGTTTTCATGCACTGCCAACACCTGGTTATGTCAATTTTTCCCATTTATCTGGTTCCAGGTCACAAGGCAACCATAAGAGCTGAAACCATCCCAAGCACTACCAGCTTTAAAACACACTCTTCACATTAAGGCATGCAAAATTGACAAGAAAAACTCCTAATGTTGTGGAAAGTTAGCTTTGGATGTAATATTAATAAGCTTTACCCCGTAATGTGTGAAAGTCACGGTACTATGCTGATAGCTGGCATACTAATGTCTGGTCTTGGCATGCTTTGCTCCTCCTGTGACCTATCTGGGTGGAAGCCATTGGCTTGGCTATCCTTTGAAATGGGACTGTCCAGTGCTGAAGAGAGCTGTGTTTAGACGGATCAACCCCAGCTGATCTCACCAGCTCATGTTTAATTTTAAACTGCTCTTAAATACTAACTTCAGCTTGCATCTGATAGTTCCTTTGACATTTTATATGTTTTCAGTTATGGTGCATTTGATTGATGTTATCTGTCTTTGTTTCATTTTAAAAATTGAAGTTTTTAGGCAGTAAAGTCAGTGGGGCTGTAACACCATATGTGATCCCTGCTGCAGCAGGGCCAGGTGGGCAGAGTGCCAGCAGGGAGCATAATGGGTATATCCCTGAGGATTTCTCAGCCTTCCCTACCACTGATGCTCTGTCTTCTCCTTTCATGTGACGTAAAAACTCAGATACAGTTAAACAATTGTGAACACCCTTTAACAATCAGTTGCATTAAACTCTCCGTCTCAATTTCCCTGTTTAGCCATACACTGCCTTGGCAATTATGTAAAAATCCACTGATCGTTTAAAGACATCCCCTTTTTCCTTTCAGTTTTGGCTCTGAACCAGGTGCTGGTCATTTAAAAACATTTTTATGTTCAAGCGAGATAGTTTGGATAGATTTTAGATTCACTTTCTGTAATAAGTAAAAATTCTTTTTGATCTTTTTCACTATTTCTTCCACCTTGACTAAAACCATAATACCACCTGAAGACAAACATCATTATGAGTTCCACCAGGAGTGTGTTGATCATTGGTTGTGTGTATTGGTCAGGATGTCCTTGTGATTAAAGTTTAGGGAATGCCCAGTGGTGATGTTTTTCATACTGTTGCCTCGTGGCAAAATGATCTCTGGGTTAAACCCCCTACCTGGGGTATTTCGGCATTAGGGGTGTAAATCACATCCATCATGGCGATTCGATTCAGTATCGATTTCCTGATCCAATGATTCGATTATTTTCGATACTCAAGAATACACCACGATACGATTCGATTCGAATAATCGGGTAATCGGTTAATTATTATTATTATTTTTTTTTTTTTTACACCTTACAGGCTAAACAAAGTTTCAAGTTTGAAATAAATCAATGAAAGCTGTAATATCGTTATGCATTTTTTTTTAGAAACAAAAGCAAATAACGGAAGTAGAAAAGTTGCATCAAAAGATACTGCAAAAATGCTGCAGAAAATCAGTGCAATGAGTGCAATTCAATACCTCGGCTCCAGACGTCCCCGCCCCCTTGAGAGACGCTCCGCTGCACCTCTACCAAATTGTAGCTGACCGTAAACAGTGCCGCAGACAGGAGGCCAGCTTGTTTTGTTTTTATGACCGAAATTGCGGAAAACAACTCGTGAAGTTTGACCCGCTAGAAGAGCGAGGTGCGCGAGAACGCTGGGACCCTTTTTCCACCTGGATCTCCTCTCTTTTTGGCCCTCATGTCCCTCCGTCGTCGGACTAAACTCGCCCCCACTTCCTCCCCGCCTCGGCCGTATCTAGACACACAGTGTGTAGCATAGACCACGCTTCAATATTGAGCATAATTTAAAAAAGTCTGTGTCAAGCTTATTGCAACACACTGCTGTAAGAGTATAACCAGGAAGCGCAGTAGGAGGGCAAAATAGGTTTAGCGCCACCGCAGTACGGGAGGGAGAATTACGCCCAGGAGCAAATGGATAAAAATATACCCGAGGGAAAAAAAAACATGAATCGATTCTCTTGCGGACGTGTTGATGCATCGGATCGTTGGCTGTTGGGTTGATGCATCGATACAAAACGATTATTATTTACACCCCTATTCGGCATGGTAGTTGGGTGAACTCCATGTCCTTGCATTGGTTATCTTCAGGTACCTTGGTTTCCTTCAACAATCCGTAAACACGACTTTGTTAGGTTGATTAATGTCTATAGATTGAGTGTTGTGAGTTTGCGTCCATTGTTGTTGTCATCATTTGTTCCTGTTTCAAATGATGACTTGTTGAAGATGTACCTTGTCTTTTGACCGAAGATTTTATGAATCCTGGATACAAGGCCTCCTGTGACCCTGACAGAAAATGGACTGATAGATCCATAAATGTGGTGTTTTTTTTTTGTTTTCTTCTATTTTACCTTTTGGTATATACCTTTATACTTCTATTTATTTAAGTATTTATTCTTTTAAGAGCTTGAAAAACACTTTTTTTCACCCAATTAATAAGTTCAACCACAGACTGTTGGGGGGGTTATATTATGTGCAGTACTGTTTTTGTTTTACTTAGAAACTTTGGTCTTATGAGACTTTACCACAGTCGTAACTAACGGTCTTTTTAGCCATATCTGCTTTGTTTTGGATCTTAAAAGCTTCTTTTTTATTCCCCAAACAGATCTGTTTTGGGTGGATTTTTCTTTTTAAATAAATCTTACAGTACATTTCAATAAAAAATGTTGAAATTATTATCATTTTTTTATTTCACAAGATAGAATTTTCCCTCTGTAATACACTACCTTTCAATAAATGTAAATAAGAGTGATGCAAATAAATGTGCTCCATATAATCCCCTCTCTCTCTATGACCGATTGCATTAAACACCATGAATAGAGCGAGAGTTTAAGGTTTTGGTCAACAGCACTTCTGTAGAAGTGCTTCACAATCCTAAAGTGCCAGCCCTGTGTTCAGGAGAGCCATTAGCACAGGTTCAACTACAATGATGAATACCGCTGGTGTGACGCTGTCGCATTGTGTGCTTAGGAAAGAGGGACTCTGATGAGAGCTTACGGATGACACACCTGCTTGCAAAGAAGGGTTGAGATAACAACTCTATCCTCCCTGTCAAGGAGACATCTGGCTTTGCCATGGTGTTGCAACCTGAAATATACCCAGGAGTGGTTAATGAGGCATAGGAGACACGGTTTGTGATGTGTGCTGTTAGATTTGTGTGTGTATTTTTGATGTGTTTTTTTTTTTTCTTGCATTCGCCTCGAAGCAAGCTATGTTTAGAACTCGACCACAGACCCTGTTCTTTGTGCCTCATAAGCAGTGCCAAAGCCATTAGAGAAGAGAAATTGAAGCTTTTTATAATACAATCAACTTTAGATTGGTGCTTATAGAACTATTAGAGAAATTTGAAAGGCCATTTAAATTGTGTAACATCTCCTAAGCCAACATACTCCTTAATGGCTGTGTGGAATATAATTCAGATCTCTATCTCTTTTTTTATTTGCTCTTTTGTTAATGGCTAATTTGCAGCGTTTTCTGCTCTTGACCAAATTTAGACTCAATGCTTTTGTTTTATTAGTTTAGAGCAGGTAGTACATGTTCAGCCACATAGAAATAGAAGATATAGAGGCATATTCAGCTGTGGAGAACAATTGCTCTAATGTATAGTTTGTGTCATCAAAAGGCTCAAATTTACTTCTTAGGTTTGATAAGAAGTAAAATATCTATCATAATGCTTTTAGTTATGTTTCCGAAATGGGGATCAGAATAAAATAATTTGGATTAAAGGGTAAGAAAGTCTGCATTAGATTCTTTAAAGTAACTTTTCATTCATTTAATTAGTTATGATTCAACTTCAATGAATTTTATCACTTAGAGTTTTTATTTCTGTATGAAATTTCATTTTTAATCAAGCCATGGTATAAATGTAAGACAGATATTGATTCATTCCAGTTACAGTTTTTTCATCTATTTGTATATTAAGCTCTACCTTTTTGTTTTTTTTTCTGTTTCAGGTAATCTCTGCCCTGTCAAGGATCTCCCAGCACAGCATTTCACAAATCAAAGGCATCAGGTATGCGTGCAACACACAAACCACTCATTTATCACTCCAGCCACTCAAGACACTCCAAGAATATCAATTCAAGAAAAAAAAAAGTCATTTGAATAAAAACTGTTCCCTATTTTCTTCATAGGCAGTCTTTTGAAATGGATGATGCTATTAACATCTGCAGCTCGTTTAAAAGTCAATTTACATTTTAGGCAATTAGCTGCAGCTTTTGTTGGCATTATCTTGCAGTGCGGGAAAAATAATCCACAATGCATTTCCATCTGTCACTCAAATTGGTTCCTGCGTCATTCTGAGTCAGATCTGTTATTAAATGCATAAGTAGTCATTTTTCAGGCAGGATCCTCCCTTCTTTTGCTAGTTTGGCCTTCTGATCTCTTAATTTGCTCCTTGGAGTTTGGTGGCTCACAGGCGCCATGTGAAAAGCCAATTTATCTGCCTTAGTAATAAGTTGATAGTGTACGCTCAGGAGAAGCTGTGCCAGGAAATGAAAAGAGAAAATAAAATGGGTAGTGGACAAAAGAGAGAGCAGGCCTGTTGTTATCAGTAAAGACAGACAAAACATGCCGACTATTTCTTTAATACTTGTAGTGCAGCCAGGTGTAGAAATCGATATTGAAAGGTTCACCATGATATGTAGTAATTCTACAGAATAAGCCTTACTTTCACCTTTAATTCCACTCTACATATGCTATACTCATTGTTTTTATTACAGCACACCAGTGTGCCCTGCGGACCACTTGGTCTTCCTCAGTGTCCCGAAATGACACAAAATCCCTTCAAACAAATAAGCCTTATATTAATATTTAAAGTCAACCCACAGCAGGCTTTAGTTTGCTTCAGAAGGTTACTATTGGCATCATGGGTGGGTCAGAACCAAACAAGGGGTCAATGCTGCAGTAGGCTGAATATATTTACTTTATGTAATAGACTAACCCAGAGTAGTGCCTTACTGTAGAAGAGAAAGGATATGTTCAATTTGCATCAAAAAATCCTTACGTTTTCATCTCCAAATTTTTGTGCTAATCTTTGGTGGAATATATCTACACCCTTTGCACACATGGAGCTTAAAATGTTGCCTAACTTTCTGCTCATTCCTTTATCCAACTTCAGTCTCACTCTTTAAAAAGCTTTGATCCAAACTAGGACTGCAGCAGTTGATTATTTTAGTAGTCAGTCAATCAATCAATCTTTCAGTTATTATTCCGATTAATCTTAAATGAGACACTTTTGATAAATGAACATTTAAAATAAAATAAAAAATTGGAGTTCCTAAATTACAAAAAAAGAGTAACACATTGTAAATAAATTGTACATGACAAAAATGTATCAAAAATATGCTTACATATCCATGAGGATATATAATCTTCGAGTGTTTTGTCTTAATTATTGTTCTAAGTGGGTTATTATTTAAGCAAATAGCATGCTTTAGAATCTTTAGTCTAGATAATGATATAATTTGATTACTAAATCATTTGACAACTATTTCCTCCTTCATCCAAACCTTAACCATGTAGCTCTGTTCATGCTTAGTCTAACTGGGCTGCAGGAAGGTCAACCTGCTACCTGGACAAGGGTTTTCTATAAAGATTTTATTTTATTTAGCTTTAACTCACCAAATTTGTATAAATTCTGATTAGTTTTTCTGTCCCTTCTGGAAAAAAAAGAGCATTTCCACGGCATTGCCCTGCCACTGCCGTGCTTCACTATGGGGTATTGTGATCCAAGCAATCTGTTTCTCATTTTTCTGACACCCCCTTTGCCTTTTGGTCATAAAATTCTAGTTTCTTTCTCATCTGAGGAAAATCCAAATATGTTTTTCAATGAGTTTCTTTAAACAGGGACTCTTTGCCAATCCTCTATAGAAATTATTTTTTTAAATCATTTTTCCTGATCAAACCATTTTTTATTTGTTGTTGTTTTGTTTTTTTATTTACATTTTGGCTGTCCCTCCCACTGTAATACATTGAAGGTTGTTGTAATGTGGCAAAACCTAAGTTCAGAAATGTAAGAAAACTTTTGGTAAGGCATTGCAGAGGTCTATTTTTTTAATTTAAAAACGTCAGAGTCTCACAAGTTACATCATAGTCAGTTGCCATGGCAAGTTTATTTTTCATCTTCTACCTATTGAATAGCACATTGAATTCTGTGGTGTACCCAAGGAGCGCTGTTAAAATTATAAAAAGAGTATTCCTCTGTTAAAAGAAACCAAAATAAAGTAAATGCTTTTCATAGTTGCCAACTGTTGCAAGAGACACATTCTGTCAGCAGTGCTGCACCTCAACAGGCCTTCCTGCTGTATATGATGGAATGATTAGTTGCACCAAAAAAAAAAAAAAAAAAAAAAAGATTTTAGATTCGGGTCATTGAAACAGGTTATTCAATTTGAATCTTTTGGAGGGAGGAAACATAAAAATAGCCTTTCCTGTTCTCAATCACAAAGATAAAACTAAAGAGTGTCCTGAGCCCCACCCACACTTAAAGGAATAGTACACCCAAAACATGATTAGCCTTCATTTTCTACTCACCCCCATGCTGAACAACACTCTGGAGTACTTTTTTGATATCTCAAATGCATCTGGAGATCTGGGAGGCTTCTTGCTGTCTGCTGACATTCAAATAATGGAGGTCTAATAATAATGGCGCCCGAGGCAGAAAGGTCCATAAAAGTCCACAAAAACGTGTCAATATTCACGCATACTGCTCGTCCAATGTATTCCAAGTGTCCTGAGTGGGTAGCATCCAGAATTTACTCGAAACAAAGTCATTTAGAATGTTTTTAGAGCATAAACAGTAGTGTATAGGATTTCCTGAAAGTGCGCGCATGCAAGTTCACGACGCTACGGAAACCGCGGCAGACCAAACCAGATGAAAGTGCGCATTCAGCTCGGCAAAGAACTCATGCTCTTCCTCAACACTGAAGTCCTCAGACATTTTTCTTTCGTTGTTTCTTTCTTTGCACAGGTAAACAGCACATTTCTTCTTCTACGCTTGCATTATCGGCAGAGCAGACGCTGAATGCGCACTTTCATCTGGTTTGGTCTGCCGGCTTCCGTAGCGTCGTGAACGTGCGGGCGCGCGCTTTCAGGAAATCCTATACACTACTGTTTATGCTCTAAAAACATTCTAAATGACTTCGTTTCGAGTAAATTCTGGATGCTACCCACTCAGGACACTTGGAATACATTGGACAAGCAGTATGGAGGAATATTGACACGTTTTTTTGTGGACTTTTATGGACCTTTCTGCCTCGGGCGCCATAGACCTCCATTATTTGAATGTCAGCAGACAGCAAGAAGCCTCCCAGATCTCCAGATGCATTTGAGATATCAAAAAAGTACTCCAGAGTGTTGTTCAGCATGGGGGTGAGTAGAAAATGAAGGCTAATCATGTTTTGGGTGTACTATTCCTTTAAGGTGGAACTTAGCAACTTGAGCTTTTCACCTACAAGCACTCCAACTGGAAACAATGGAGAAATATATGTATATATATGAGAGGTTGTGCTGGCTGCATTCCTGTTTGAAACCTAAAAAATGAAGAGAGAACAATTATTTTTAAAGATAATCCATACCTAATCTCCATCAACTAGAAATGGGAAACACTCCTGAGGCACTCCTGAGGTCTGAGGACCCATAAAGTGCTTTAAACTACATTCAGTCATTCACCCATTTACACTAAGCTACAATTTAGACACAGAATTTAAAAACATTTTGGCTTATTTCTTATTTGGAGTGTTAACATAATGCTAAGTAAGCTCACAGCGTTTGTCGGGACTTGAGTTTTTCCCCCCCAAGAAACTTAAAAGATCTTGTCCATCCCTGCAGAGCAGAGGTCAAACGTTGATGTAAAGCTTTCAAATATTTACCTTCACACCAGACAGAAAGCCAAGCTTTAAGTTTAAACATTTTAAAATCAGTGAATGTAATCGCCTCAGGCCTTATGATTGATCTTTTCTGTGCAACGCTTTTGGGCCTTGTTAACACGCTGCAGCTCATCCCTGTAATGTAGGTTAATGTAAGTGCTTTTTCCTCTGGTTTAAGATGCCTTTTTATGTAAAATCTGTTTCATCTGCTTTTTGGTGATTTGTATTTGCTCAATTTAAATGAGTCTTATTTCATGTCCTCAAACCATCCACCTTATTTAGTACAGATGAGTCCAAAGTGGTACATAGTCACTTTATAATGATCCTTCTCCACTCAAGTGACTGATAAAAAGCAGAAGTCTGAATCATATTGAAAAGGGGTTTTTAGATTGTTAGATGATGCAGAATGCTTAAAAATCTCATAAAATTATTGTACCAATTATTATTTTGTCTTTTTTTTTTTTTTTACCATTTTAAACAACCTGATTCTATTAAATAAAAATATATAAATAAAAACACAAAATTTTAAAATCTGATCTTTTAAGATCTCATTAACCTTGGCATTTCTACCTCAGGCACTTTTCCTAGTTGACCTCATGTTTATCCATCTCCCCCACAGTATAAGCCTGTGTCACTTATTATTCATCCTCTTTCCTGCTCATGATCTTTGCTGTCCTCAGCAAACCCCATTTTAACCCTCACCCCGTCCTTCCTACCTCCTCGCTGATCCTTGCAGCTTCTCCTTGTGATCAGGGCTCTGACCTCAGCTTTAGCAACATGATACGGGACACCTGAGGGTTTGGTGTTTTTCAAGGTGTCATAGACACACAGTTCAAAAGTCAACAAATGAGACGATGCAGGTATGGGATTTGTTGATGCTCTTTCACTGAAGTACAGCAAAAAATAAATAAATAAAAAGATAGTAGCTTTTATATACTTCTAACCCACAAGTTATAACAGGAATAATACTTGTAATACGTGTAATAAATCTATTGAGAAATCTGTGGATGGATTAGACTGAGACGAAGACAGATAATACTTAGTGGCAGTCCCTAAAGGGGAAAAGAAAGGAGATAAAATAATAATATAAATAAGGAAGAAGAACAGGGACAAAGACGAGGATTTATAAAACTAATGTGAAGAAAAGTGAGCAAAACAACTCAAACAACTCAAGACCAAGAAAAATGGACTAAGACGAAAATAAAGTAAATAGGACAAAGAACATTCCAGAAAGATAAAGAGTAAGATGGAAGAAACCAACTAAGATTTAGACAATGGACCAATGGAGAAGATTTGGATTAAGATGAAAGGGCTGAAGAAGAAACCAGATGAGAAAAGACAAAAAGGTATGCAAGTAGATTTAGTTGGAGGAGACCAAGAGAATGAAGAACTCTAAAGGAAAGAAGACCCAGAATAAGATCATCAGTATAAAATGTGATGGGGAAAAAAATCTAAGAAAAAAGAGACCAAGATGTAAAAGACAGCAAAACGGAAAGCAGAAAAAGACTTCAGCAGAAAAAACTAGAGACAGGACTAAAAGAATGGCTGAATAATTGAAGATGAAGAAGATCAAGTCATAGATGATGAAGACTAAGATCAGAGCAAGATAAGCTGTGCAGAATTATCCCCATTAGTAACCCAAATAAGAGAGAAGCACCAAAAACAACATTGTTCCACATTAAAGGTGGAGAAATATTAATAGTATCATATTACCTTTTATAGCCATTAACAAATGGAAGCTTTTTAATAGATCTGAGTGGGTTATTTATTCTTAAAGTTCAAAGAGCCTTAAAGCAAAGTCTATTAAAAACTTATGTTTTATTTACCCCCTGTAATTCTTCCCTTAACTAGAATCAACACTGTACCATTCCACATTAAACACATCTAGGTATACTGATAACTTTTTCCACAGACCACAAGACTGCACACTGTTGGCAATTTTAATTTTTTAAGTACTTAGTACTCCTTGCAGTCCCATGTTGTATCAAAAAAAAGCTAGTCAGCATTCAGTGCATTTCCATTCCTCCTGTTAAACACTGAGCGTTTCTTCATTGACACACATAGTATAAGGCGTTAGGGTGGCCCAGCTTGCTGGAGCTGCAGCGATTTATCGACCCCTGCAGAAACAGAGCCGTGTCCTGGGACGTGAAGAGACTTCCACTGCTGACCATTTGATCCCTTCTCACCCATTAAATGGACACTGTAGTTCTGCTGTCTGACAATAGTTAATCAATGGAATCAGCTCTCTGTAGACTTGTACTGCACACATCACAGAATTTTCTCTTTCACTAAGGAAGAAGCCAAGACATGATCTCAGGCTGATTGGGCTGAGTTACAATATTGTGTTCAATCTAATATGCTGTATCTCAATGTGGGAGAACAAACAGAAATAGATAAAAATAATTTAAAGAAACAAATAAAGCACATTTAAAGCCGTTATGAAGAGGTTTACAGTAACACACAAATGTATCCTTACCCTAAACCAGAGATGGATGCTGCAGCCAAAAATTGGATTGGAGTAAATATCACTCCCGTTAAACCGTCCAGCATCAGGCAGAAAAATAAGACCTTTATGAATGCAGATGGGGTAAAAATATTTGATCAATATTCACATCTAATATTGATAAATATTCCACTGCCAACGCTAAATCAGTGTTGCTCAAACTTCTTTCTCTGAGTACCAACTAAAGCTTATGTGGGATCTTCAGCTACCTCCATTATACAGTATTGAACAATAAAATACTGCCGTGTACATCTATTTTTAAACAGTTTGCAATAGAGACACGACTGTTTGTTACACATAAACTGCTAATTATGTCTTTACTTCCACAGCTGCACATATTTTATAATTTTAATATATTAATGAAATAGATTGTGCATTGCAGTATGTTGCAACCACAAGTAATGAGTGTTGTTCAAAGAAGCACCTGAGGCCATTTAGCAATGCATTGCTCAATCTGAACCGCTGAGTTTAAAATGACTTTGCTGAACAGAATATTAGTAATTGGAGAAATATAAACAGCACGGCAATAGGAGAGCCAACAGGACTGACTCATTAACAACTATAAGAATGACTGTAGAAGCTCATTATAATCGTCATAATAGTAATGTTGGAGAGAATAACATTTTTAATTATAAAAAGATAATCAGATGGGTGTGCTTAACTCTGTAAACATAGCTTTGTAATGTGTGGCTCTTTAGAGCAGTGGTCTCCAACCCTGGTCCTCAAGATTTGCTGTCCTACAGATTTTAGGTGCATTCCTGCTTCAACACAGCTGAATCAAATGATTGATTACCTTTTCAAGCCATTCATTTGATTCAGCTGTGTTGAAGCAGGGATGCACCTAAAATCTGTAGGACAGTAGATCTTGAGGACCAGGGTTGGAGACCACTGCTTTAGAGGAAAGCCGAATGGCAGTAGACTCCCCTGCAGCCTAAAGCAAATTCCCCTCTAACTTCCAGCCAGTGGAGTGACCCCCTCTTGCATTTTTTTTTACTCTGACTCCACCCTTTCACTGAATTACAGTGTGTGACTAGGAGATGACACTTCTCTTTAGATCTTTATGTCCACAAATCATGACAGAAATAATATTTTAGTACAAATATTGATATTTAAAAAGGAATTATAGGAGACCAACCAAGGGCCCATCAAGAAAATTGGGAAGATTTTGAATGACTACTACTGCAACTTGTTTCTCTGTTAATATTTAATCAGGCTGAGGGATGAGAAAAAATTCTTGCTCACATGTGTTTTTGTAGAATGCAACGAAATGCTGACAGCTTTAGTAAAAAGGACAGAATGCTCATTTTCTCTCCATCTAGAAGGCAAGGCAAGGCAAATTTATTTGTATAGCACAATTCAGTACAAAGACAATGCAAAGTGCTTTACATGATTAAAATACAGGAAGATAAAACCTCCTATGCGAGGTCTTTTGGTTCACAGGTGGAACAAAACCTGAACTGCCTTTCTACTCCCCAAAAAGAAAAGTTATCTTTTATTTTGTCTTTAACATTTTTGTTTATTGCAACATTTTATTTTGTCTTTAACATTTTTGTTTATTGCAACATTGCAACACATACGGTAGAAGTCCAACAGTTCTCTGCTCACAGGGAAGGCTGCTGTGAACGTCGCACATCACTACTCAGTGCTGCGCAGAGCTTTGAGCCGAAGACAGAGCGCATAGCTTCAACGTGTAGCCGCTAGTTTTCAAAAACACATTAAAAAGTCACTAGATTTTTCCTCGGTTGCTCGTTGAAAAAAGGTCGCTTGTGGGGTCTGTGGTTGGCAAATATAGGGACAAAGGCGTTAAGCTGGCATCAGTGTCGTAGCATAAATGGAATAAATAACAATAAAATGAATGAAGATGAAAATCAGCTCCTCCAAGTCCGAGGCCATGCTTCTCGACCGGAAAAAGGTGGC